>NW_020912531.1:0-612 GCF_003984885.1 Neopelma chrysocephalum | reverse complement strand
ATCAGTACAGTGCAATGGGTATCCTATAACAGGTTATTTGGCTGCATCAAAGGAAGGGCTTACTTTGTATCCTTGGATTCCCGTGTGCAGGGCAGAGCAGTTCCCGTCTGTGTCATGTCCTTTGTCTCGTCTGTGTTTTGTGTGCTTAGGGTTTTTTGTGTCACAGGGTTTGTGTTGTCAGGGGTATGGGATGTCTCACTTGGTCTTGGCCTGGAACTGCTTTGCCCTGCTACGTGGATCAGTGGGTAGATGGAATATCACTCAGTGTCTCACATCAACATGTCAGTTACCTTAGACAGTGGAGCCGATGGCTGTACAGTCCTGCGGATGGAGCAGGTGTCCGTAACTCGTGTGCAATCATTAGAGCTGAGTGTTGTGGAGCTGATGGTACTTGAATTGCAGGACCTTGACGCTGGGTTGTCTCTTTTTTTCTCATATGCTGCTGTCAGAGTTCTCATTTGCTCAGGGTAAATGAGATCTTTTAAATGGTGAAGGTCTCAGTGACCATGGGGTGACCTGACTAACCCTTTGTTTTTTGGTTTTTTTTTTCAGATAAGTGGACACAATGCACCCCAGACCGAGATGAGTTGAAGCAGCCTAGGAAGAAGGTTG
>NW_020912530.1:0-337 GCF_003984885.1 Neopelma chrysocephalum | reverse complement strand
CCCCCAGTGCCCCCAGACCCACTTGCTGGTGGCGATGTACTCCTCCAGCTTCTCGATGCGCTTCTGGTTCTCCTCGATCTCCCGCAGCTTCTGCTTGATCTTGGCCTGGGGGAGGGAGGGAGGGAGGGCTCAGGGGGCTCTGGGGGGGTTTGGGGGGTCCCTGGGGGGGTTTCAGAGCCCCCCCAAGTCCTCACCTCGGTCTCCACTTTCTTCCTCTCCTCCAGGTCGAGCCGGTCCTGATCGGCCTTTTGGTCGCGGTTGAACTTCTCCAGCTCCTGGGCCAGGGTGGCGGCGCGTTTGCTCGCCTCCTCCTTCAGACGGTGGTACTTCTTCACCT
>NW_020912529.1:0-321 GCF_003984885.1 Neopelma chrysocephalum | reverse complement strand
GGGGTTTGGGGTCAGTTTGGGGTCAGTTTAGGGTACTCCAGGTGTGTCTCACCTGTCTCAGGTGTATCTCAGGTGTGTCTCACCTGTCAGTGCAGATCACGAAGGTGAAGCCCGTGGACAAGATCCACATTGGGCACTTTGAGATCGACACCTGGGGGGGTTTGGGGTCAGTTTTGGTCCATTTTGGGGTCAGTTTTCAATGTCCCAGGTGTGTCTCAGGTGTGTCTCACCTGCGTGTGCAGATCATGAAGGTGAAGTCCGTGGACATGATCCTCATTGGTCACTTTGAGATCGACGCCTGGGGGGGTTTGGGGTCAGTTT
>NW_020912528.1:0-588 GCF_003984885.1 Neopelma chrysocephalum | reverse complement strand
CCATCCCAGGATGTCCCCAATCCCCTCCATGATGTCCCCAACCCCCTCCATGGTGTCCCCAACCCCATCCCTGCTGTCCCCAACCCCGTGCCTGCCCCGCAGGTGGAGGTGTTCAACATCCTGTTTGTGACGAGCGAGACGGGCGGGCGCAACACGTACCTGGTGCATTGTGAGGGCTGCGCCCGGCGCCGCGCCGGAGGCCTGGCCGGGGTCATCGTCCTCGAGCAGTACAAGACCGAGGAGCTCATGCAGATCTACGACGGCTTCACCCTGGTGAGGGCACGGCCGGGGCGGGGGGACACACCTGGGGACACGTCTGGCATGGGGGGGACACCTGGGGACACGTCTGGGGTGGGAGGGACACCTGGGGACACACCTGGGGTAGGGGGACACACCTGGGGCAGGGGGACACCTGGGGACACAACTGGGGACACACCTGGGGCAAGGGGACACCTGGGGCCACACCTGGGGTGAGGGGACACCTGGGGTGGGGGGCACACCTGGGGACACACCTGGGGTGGGGACACACCTGGGGAGATCTGTGGCACAGGGACACCCGGGAAAGGGACACGGTGTGGGGACCCCACC
>NW_020912527.1:0-668 GCF_003984885.1 Neopelma chrysocephalum | reverse complement strand
CCCGCCTCGCTCCCCTTGTCCCGGGACAACTCCCGGACGGGACGTGACCGCGGAGCTCCCACCCGCCCTTCCCCGGCCCCAGCAGCGCCTGCCGGGGCTGCGGCGGCGGTGGGAGCCGCGCTGAGGGAACGGGGGCGGGGCCGGGCTGAGCGGGCAGGGCGGGCGGGCCGGGGCCGCAGGGACAGGCGGCTTGGGATTGGGCGGAGGCGCTCGAGTGCTGATTGGGCAGCGGCTGCCGGCCCGCGCTATGGACGGCCCGGCGGGACAGGCGGCAGGTGCGGCTGCTTGGGCGTGAGGGCTGAGGGTGCGGCCCCGCTGCTGCCCGGGCTTTTTACTCGTTCGGCGTCAATTTGCAGCCTCGCTCGTGGTTTCCCCTGGTGCTGGCGGAGCGGAGGCGAGTTGTGCTTCCTGCTGGGAGAGAGAAGGGCCTGGGGAAGCTGCTCCGTGAACCACAGCTGTGCCGAGCCTGGGAGTCTGTCCAGGTAAGAGCAGGGCTTATACTGCCAGTGAGGAGCTGGGTTTTGCTGTGGGAAGATAGAATATGCACGTGCCTTTAAATGCAAGGACGGGCAGAAGCCGGGAGGGACCCTGAGCAGGTTTGGTGGCACGACAGCAGTTTCGAAAGACCTTGACTGTGGGGGAAGCGTCCAGGAAAAATGATTCCTTTT
>NW_020912526.1:0-529 GCF_003984885.1 Neopelma chrysocephalum | reverse complement strand
AGGAGCCTTCTGGCGACTGACCCGCTTCCTCATCGCTTTGGCTGACCTCTTTGATCAGGCTATTTGCTCTATCATTTTATCAACCCTTTTGCTTATCCCTTTTACGATCCCTATTGGTCTCCCCTTTTATCATTCCTTTAGGTCATCCCTTTTAGAATCCCTCTAGGTCCTACATTTTAACATCCCAATAAGTCATCCCTTTTATAATCCCAATAGATCATCCCTGTTGTCATCCCTGTAGGTTATACATTTTATCATCCCTATAGGTCACCCCAGTTTTCATCTTTATCGGTCATATGTTTTAAAATCCCTATAGATTATCCCTTTTATCATCCCTATAGAGCATCCCCGTTATCATCCCTATAGGACATAGACTATAAAATCCCTATTGGTCATCCCTTGTATCATCCCTATAGGTCATATATTTCAACATCCCTATAGGTCATCCCTTTTATCATCCCTATAGGGCATCCCTTATATCCTCCCTATAGGGCATCCATTTTAAAATCTCTATTGGTCAGCCCGTTTG
>NW_020912525.1:0-312 GCF_003984885.1 Neopelma chrysocephalum | reverse complement strand
GATATTGGGGGGATTGGGGAACTTTGGGAGGATTTGGGGACATTGGGGGGATTGGGGACATTAAGGGAATTTGGGAACATTGGGAGGATTTGGGAGGATTTGGAGACACTTAAAAGGATTGGGGGGATTTGAAGGGATTTGGGGGATTTTGGGGACTTCAGTGGATATTGGGGACAGGGGGGACATTGGGGGGGATTTTGGGGACTTTAGGGGGGGATTTGGGGATATTTGGGCCACTGAGGGGACCCCCCTGACCCCTGTGTTTCCCCCCCCAGGCCTCAGCGTCCGTCGGAGGCGATTTTCGGGGTCCTG
>NW_020912524.1:0-607 GCF_003984885.1 Neopelma chrysocephalum | reverse complement strand
CACAGACCCCTTCCCTGAGCAGCTCCTCCCTGGGCTCCTTTCCCAGCCTAAGCAGAGCCTGTGCCCTCAGGCCCACGGGGGCTGGGCTGTGCATTGCCCTGCAGCAGCCAGAGCCCAGGCAAGGACAGGGCCCTGATTTCCAGCTGTCTCTCTGTGTCCCTCCTCCCTTGGCAGCAGCATTGTGGCATTTCACTGCCATCCCCTGCTGCCTGGGCTCTCCTTGTTCTCGCCAGTGGGTTTTCTGAGCCAGTGTGGGGTTGGGGGGGGCAGATTCCTGCCCAGACACAAACCCTTTGGGTGCTGCTGTGGGGATGTGTCTGTGGCAGCAAAGTGCCCTCCAGGCACCTTCAGGGTATTCAGCTGTTTGCCTGGGTGTCCTGCAGGGCTGCAGGTACCCTCCAGAAGGGCACAGCTCTGCCATAGTGTCTCTGTGCTGCACAGGATCCCCATGGAGAAAACTCCTCAGTGCTAAATCCATGGAAATGCTCTGGGCAGCTGTACTTGGGAGCTGCAATGATCCCTCTGTGTGGCAGTCTGGGAGGAGAAAGATGAGATTGTAGTCAGGCATCCTGACGAAAGACAAGGATTCTGTCAATGTTCTCTTTGA
>NW_020912523.1:0-5459 GCF_003984885.1 Neopelma chrysocephalum | reverse complement strand
TACACCCATCCAGGGATGAATTGGTCCCAGCCGTTCTAACCAGGACATTATCCACCCCTTATTCTATGCCATCCATGTCATGCCCAAATTAACCCCCTTAAAAACTATGTCTCTTTAAAACTATATACACATATGTACAATGAAACATTACGGACCATTCTCACTCAAAATTAGGTCCCCTTGTGGTACACAACGTGTCTCCCCATCTTTTTGTATTACCCACCAGGTGAAACCAGGTCCTTGAGCAAAAACAATCCCTCGGATGGGTTTGCCTTTTCTTGAGGTGGGACTAATCCAAACAGTCTTCCCTAACATACCTCTCATATGCACCACGGGGACTTTATCTCCATCTACAGTATGCAAAGGTTCTGATTGGGCAGGGCCAGCTCGATTAATGGAGCCTCGCGTGTTGACCAACCAGGTGGCCTTTGCTAAATGCAGCTCCCAGTGTTTGAGAGTCTCCCCACACAGTGCCTTCAGGGTGGTTTTCAGCAGTCCGTTGCACCGTTCAACTTTTCCAGCAGCTGGTGCATGGTAGGGGATATGATACACCCACTCAATGCCGTGCTCTCTGGCCCAGGTGTCTACGAGGCCATTCTTGAAATGGGTCCCATTATCAGACTCAATTCTCTCTGGGGTGCCGTGTCGCCACAGGACTTGTTTTTCAAGGCCCAGGATGGTATTCCGGGCAGTGGCATGGGGCACGGGGTATGTCTCCAGCCATCCAGTACTTCCTTCTACCATGGTAAGTACGTAGCGCTTGCCCTGGCGGGTTTTGGGGAGCGTGATGTAGTCAACTTGCCAGGCTTCCCCATACCTGTACTTTGACCACCGTCCACCATACCATAGAGGCTTCACCCGCTTGGCCTGCTTGATGGCAGCACATGTCTCACAGTCATGGATGACCTGTGAGACAATGTCCTTGGTTAAGTCCACCCCTCGGTCCTGAGCCCATCTGTATGTTGCATCTCTCCCCTGGTGACCGGAGGCGTCATGGGCCCATCGAGCCAGAAATAATTCTCCTTTGTGTTGCCAATCCAGATCCACCTGAGAGACTTTAATCCTGGCAGCTCGGTCCGCCTGCTCGTTGTTGCGATGCTCCTCATTAGCCCGTTTCTTGCGTACGTGAGCGTCTACATGACCAACCTTCACACTCAGCTTCTCTACCCGGCCAGCGATGTCCTGCCACATCTCCGCCGCCCAGATGGGTTTCCCTTGGCGCTGCCAGTTGGCCTTTTTCCATCGCTCTAGCCATCCCCACAGAGCATTGGCCACCATCCATGAGTCAGTGTAGATATAGAGTCTTGGCCACTTCTCTCGTTCAGCTATATCCAAAGCCAACTGAACGGCTTTAAGCTCTGCGAACTGACTTGACCCACCTTGTCCTTCGGTTGCTTCTGCAACTCGCCGTGTGGGACTCCACACGGCTGCCTTCCATTTTCGGTTTGTCCCTACAATGCGGCAGGAGCCATCCGTGAAGAGCGCATATCGCCTTTCATCTGCTGGTAGCTTGTCATATGGTGGGGCCTCCTCAGCCCGTGTCACCTGCTCCTCTTCTTCTTCAGAGGATAGTCCGAAACTCTCACCTTCGGGCCAATTGGTGATAATTTCCAGAATCCCAGGGCGATTAGGATTCCCTATCCGGGTTCGTTGTGTGATCAGAGCAATCCACTTACTCCACGTGGCATCGGTGGCGTGATGTGTAGCAGGAACTCTCCCCTTGAACATCCAGCCCAGCACTGGTAGTCGGGGTGCCAGGAGGAGCTGCGCTTCGGTGCCGATCACTTCTGAGGCAGCTCGAAGTCCTTCATAAGCAGCCAGGATCTCTTTCTCAGTTGGTGTATAGCTGGCTTCAGATCCTTTGTATCCCCGACTCCAGAATCCCAGCGGTCGTCCTCGGGTCTCCCCAGGCACTTTCTGCCAGAGGCTCCAAGAAGGGCCATTCTTCCCGGCTGCAGTGTAGAGCACGTTCTTCACGTCCTGTCCTGTCCTTACTGGCCCAAGGGCTACCGCATGGGCAATCTCCTGTTTGATTTGTTCAAAGGCCTGTTGTTGTTCAGGGCCCCACTGGAAATCATTTTTCTTCCGTGTCACAAGGTAGAGAGGGCTTACAATTTGACTGTACTCGGGGATATGCATCCTCCAAAAGCCCACAGCGCCTAGGAAAGCCTGTGTTTCCTTCTTGCTGGTTGGTGGGGACATGGCTGCTATTTTGTTAATTACCTCCGTTGGAATTAGGCGACGTCCATCTTGCCACTTCACTCCTAAGAACTGAATTTCCTGAGCAGGTCCCTTGACCTTACTTCGTTTAATGGCAAAACCAGCTCTTAGGAGGATCTGGATTATCTTCTCTCCTTTCTCGAAGACTTCCCCCGCTGTGTTCCCCCATACAATGATGTCATCAATGTACTGTAGATGTTCTGGAGCCTCGCCCTTTTCCAGTGCAGTCTGGATCAGTCCATGGCAAATGCTGGGACTGTGTTTCCACCCCTGAGGCAGTCGATTCCAGGTGTACTGCACACCTCTCCAAGTGAAAGCAAATTGTGGCCTGCACTCCGCTGCCAAAGGAATGGAGAAGAAGGCGTTGGCAATGTCAGTGGTGGCATACCACTTGGCTGCCTTGGACTCCAGCTCGTACTGGAGCTCCAGCATGTCCGGCACAGCAGCACTCAGGGGTGGTGTGACTTCATTGAGTCCACGGTAATCCACCGTCAGCCTCCACTCTCCACTGGACTTACGCACTGGCCATATAGGGCTATTAAAGGGTGAGCGAGTCTTGCTGACCACCCCCTGGGTCTCCAGTTCACGGATCATCTTATGTATGGGAGTCACAGAGTCTCGGTCGGTGCGGTATTGCCGACGGTGCACGGTTGCTGTGGCTATCGGTACCAATTGTTCTTCAATCTTCAGCAGTCCCACAGCAGAGGGGTCCTCTGAGAGTCCAGGCAAGGTGTTCAACTGTCTAATTTCCTCTGCCTCCACAGTAGCTATGCCAAACGCCCAACGAAGTCCTTTTGGGTCTTTGAAATACCCACTCCTCAGGTAATCTATGCCAAGGATACACGGGGCCTCTGGGCCAGTCACGATGGGGTGTCTGTGCCATTCCTTCCCAGTCAGGCTCACTTCGGCTTCCAGTACAGTCAGCTGTTGGGATCCCCCTGTCACCCCAGAAATGGAGATGGATTCTGCCCCTACGTATCTTGATGGCATCAAAGTACATTGTGCGCCGGTGTCAACTAAAGCCTTATATCTTTGTGGCTCTGATGTGCCAGGCCACCGAATCCACACTGTCCAATAGACTCGATTGTCCCTCTCCTCTACCTGGCTAGAGGCAGGGCACCCCTAGTCCTGGTCACGGTACTCGTTGCGCTCTTCTTGTAAGTATGACCTGGAAGTCCCTTCAAGAGGATCAGACATATCATCATTCCTGGGCCGTCTGGAGTCTTGCCTACGAGAGACTGGAGCAGCATTCATCCTCAAAGAGTTCCTTGTGGTACTTGTCCCACTTTTCAATTCACGTACCCGGGCTGCTAAGGAAGAGGTGGGTTTCCCATCCCACTTCCTCATATCTTCTCCGTGCTCTTGGAGGTAAAACCATAGATTGCCACGTGGAGTGTACCCTCTCTCCTTAGCTGGGGGACGCTGGCTCCTGATAGCAGAGACCCTTGTTTGTCCT
The DNA here is from genome assembly GCF_003984885.1 of Neopelma chrysocephalum. Classification (NCBI taxonomy): domain Eukaryota; kingdom Metazoa; phylum Chordata; class Aves; order Passeriformes; family Pipridae; genus Neopelma; species Neopelma chrysocephalum. The sequence goes on along the minus strand of NW_020912523.1, from coordinate 1,783 downwards.
GGCGAGGTATGGAAGATCCCTTCCTTAATTTCTTCTCTTAGCCTCTGGTGTCCTTCTTCAATCCTCTCTTCCAGGCTTCGGACATGTTCAGCCAGTTTGGTTTCCACCGATGAGACGTGGGCTCGTAATGGGGCGGTGACAGTGTCTTCATAAATCCTGAGTTTGCTGACCAATGCACCAACCTTGTCCTCTCCCTCCCTCCATTGCAGCGTTGCTAGGTAGCGGGAATACATTTCTGGCCCGAGTCGTGCAAACTTCAACCACATCTGGGATGTGCACTGTACACCATCTGGACTTTTAGGAAATCTTTCGTCCTCTGAAAAAATTATCTCCAGTACAGCCAATTCTCTCAAGCACCGGATACCTTGTTCCATCGTGTTCCACTGTCCTTGTTGTACGTGGAGGTCCTCCTTGCAAAGGTATCTCTCCCTTACACTGGACAACAGTCGCCGCCAGAGGCTGAGAGTTTCCTGCCTTCTTCCAATCCCCTGATCAATGACGACATCTCGAGACAGGGATCCCAGTTGTCTTGCTTCACTTCCATCTAGAATTGTGTCGTTAGCGGCGGCATCCCAGATTCGGAGCAGCCAGGTCAGGATGGACTCGTTCGCCTGCCGTGTGAACTCTCTCCGGAGCTCACGTAGCTCACCCAGGGATAGGGACCGAGTGATTATTTCTGGCTCTGTCTCCTCCGGTGGATGTGAAGGTCCTGCCTCTTCGTCATCATTTGCTATGCGAACTGATTTGGTCTTCGATTTCCTTTTCTGGACAGGGGCGACTGCTATTGGTTTCTGTTGTCCTTCTGGCTCCTCGATGGTTTGTGTGGGCATGGTGCCAGTTGATTTATTTCTTACTCCCTCCGACTCAGCTGTAGTTTGTGTGGACGTGGTGCCAGTTGATTTGCTCCTTCTCTCCTCCCCCTGGCAGTGCTGTACCATGTCAAGCAGTGCCCGGTAAGCAGTGGCCAGGGCCCAGCAGGTTGCTGTGAGCTGACCATCTCTGGAGCTGCCAGAGCATTTTTCCTTTACCAGTTTTATCATGCTGACAGGATCCTGCAGTTGTTCAGGGGTGAATTTCCAGATCATGGGAGGAGAAAACTTCTCCAAATACTGGCCGATGTCCTCCCACTTCCCGTGCCACTCAGCGTTATCCATTCCCAGGACAGGCGTCCAAACAGCCTCCCTAGAAGGCCCTGTTCTGACCCTAAGCATGGTGTAAACAGTACAGAGCAGACAGAGCAGCAGACAGAGCAACACTAACAATAACATTATGCCGTCCTTAGCATCAAAAGGAAAATCAATATTTTCAAAAACTGTTGTACCAGGTCTGAAGGGAAAGAAGGAGGTGAGAGGCTGGAAACCACCATTCCCCACTGTTCCCCCAAAGGGCTGGGTGCAATTTTTAATGAGGCCCCAGAGGTAGCAACCTAAACCAGGACAGGTAAACAGGACTGAATACACATTTACAATGAAACTCATTGCTTCTGAGGTTATGATGACATAAACATAGTATACTAGTAAAGCAATTTGGATCCCTCTCCCTGGTCTTAAAGAGAGCATTAAAATAGGCAAATAGTTCCCCATTTGTGGAAATATGAACATGCTCAGATAAAACACCCACGTGAATGCACCAAACAACATGTTGATCGGGGAGTTTCTGTATCCAAATACACAGATGCTTAAAATGAAATTGTGATTCTGACTTCTCTCTCTCTGCCCCACGTTGGGCGCCAAAAATGTGGTGGTTTAAAAGTTAACCAGCAAGGCAAAATGAACTCAATTCA
>NW_020912522.1:0-548 GCF_003984885.1 Neopelma chrysocephalum | reverse complement strand
GTGCAATTCGTGGCGAAACCTGGGCACACCGTGGGTAGTCAGAGCTTTCCGTGCTGGCCCCTTTTCCCCGGCAGGAATCTTCATTTGTATGGGTTCTGGGGCAAGGTGAGGCCGGCACCGGCTGCCCTGGGCTGACCAAAGGGATCAGCAGCCCTTTGGCCAGGACAGAAAGCCTGGGAGCTTTGGCTTTCGGGTGCAGTTCGTGGCGAAACCTGGGCACTCCGTGGGCAGCCAGAGCTTTCTGTGCTGGAACATTTTCCCTGGGAGGAATATTCATTTGGATGGGTTTTGGGGCGGGGGGGGCGGCACCATCGCCCCGGCGCTGACCAAAGGGATCAGCAGCCCTTTGCCCAGGGCAAAAAGCCTGGGACTTTTGGTTTTGAGGTGCAGTTGGTAGCGCAACCTGGGCACTCCATGGGCAGCCAGAGCTTTCTGTGCTGGCACCATTTTCCCTGGGCAGAATCTTCATTTGAATGGGTTTTGGGGCGGAGGGCCCCGGCACCGGCGACCCCGGGCTGACCAAAGGGATTGACAGCCCTTTTTCCAGG
>NW_020912521.1:0-461 GCF_003984885.1 Neopelma chrysocephalum | reverse complement strand
AATTTTTTCTTCCAACACTCCACAGCAGTTTCCCAACCCAAACCTCCACACCCAAACTGAAAGCTTCCCGCTCTGTAATCCTCCACTGTGAGGAAATTTGGGGTGTCTGGGGGATCATAGAATCATGGAATCATGGAATGGTTTGGGTTGGAAGGGACTTTTAAAGGTCAGCTTGTCCAACCCCCTGCCATGGGCAGGGACACCTTCCACTAGATCAGAGATCCCAACCTGGCCTTGGACACTTCCAGGGATCCAGGGGCAACCACAGCTTCTCTGGAAATTCTATTCCCACCCTTCCAGTCAGGAATTCCTTCCCAATATCCCATCTAAATCTCCCCCTTTCCAGTTTAAAGCCATTCCCTGTGTCCTGTCCCTCCAGGCCCTTGCAGTGTCTCTGTTAAACGTTGATGTGCCATCCAGGGAACTCCAGGAGATGCAGGGAGGTCTCTGTCCATTGCTGG
>NW_020912520.1:0-677 GCF_003984885.1 Neopelma chrysocephalum | reverse complement strand
GGTGGAGCTGCTAGACACAGAATCCCAGATTCTGCTGAGCTGGAAGGGACCCACAAGGATCATCCAGTCCAACCCTCAGCCCTGCACAGGAACATCCCCAAGAGTCTCACCCTGTGCCCCAGAGGATCATCCAGACATTCCTGGAGCTCTGGCAGCCTTGGGGCTGTGCCCACTGCCCTGGAGAGCCTGGGCAGTGCCAACCACCCTCTGGGGGAAGAACTTCAGTTACTCTTAAACTCAAATTACACTCAATAGAAATATTTGGATTCTCATGTGTTGTGGAGAGGAATCCCAGAGAACATCCAATAGCACAGAGAAGCTGTGGCTGCCCCATCCCTGGAAGTGTTTAAGCAGGTTGGAAGGGGCTTGGAGCAACCTGGGCTAGTGGAAGGTGTCTCTGCCCATGGCAGGGGGTGCAATGAGATGGGCTTTGAGGTCCCTTACAACCCAAACCATTCTAGGATTCCTCCTCCACCTGCCAAGGTGGGTGTTTTAGGAGCTCTCAATGCTGGGTTGGCTCCAGAATCAACTTCCCAGAATCCCAGAACCTGCTGAGCTGGAAGGGACCCCCAAGGACCATCCAGTCCAACCCTCAGCCCTGCACAGGACCATCCCCAAGAGTCCCCCCCCGTGCCCCAGAGGATCATCCAAACCCTCCTGGAGCTCTGGCAGCCTTG
>NW_020912519.1:0-339 GCF_003984885.1 Neopelma chrysocephalum | reverse complement strand
TGGCTAATGATGAGGTGGCAGGCATCCTCATTGCAAGGCCATGCTTTGCACAAAACATATCATCTCGATGAGCTGAAGGAAAAGGTGCAGTGCTAGAGAGAAAATCTTTTCAAAAGTTCCAAGGCAATATGAAAATTAAAAACCAGCTTTTCTATGTTCCATAATAGTAATATATGTTCCATAATAGTAATACTATGTTCCAAAATAGTAATACTATTTTCCCCTCCATTTAACTGATGGCAATGTTGAGACTACTCTTGATCTTGTATGCTGTGATTGTTACACCAACAGATAAGGTGATTTGGTAAATAGAAAGAACAAGAGATTTTCATACTAGTG
>NW_020912518.1:0-498 GCF_003984885.1 Neopelma chrysocephalum | reverse complement strand
CAACAGCAGCCGCTGACCTGTGTTTGGCATTGGTGCAACAGCCCCTTATCCAGCACAGCACTGCTCCCAGCTCCCAGGATGGAAGCTTGTCACTCTCCAGATCAATCCAATGTCACCTCATACGCTGCCACATATGTGGCTGTTGTCACCCTTGAGACGTTTGCTGGCATGTGGATAAATGCTTTCATTGTTTCTGTGATTTGCATGGCCTGGATCAAAAGGAAAACCTTGAACTCTAATGAGAAGATCTTGCTGTTTCTGGGATGCTCCAGGTTTTGTTTTTTGTGCATCTCATGGGTATATTCCTTTCTCTCACTAATTTATCCCAATTACCTTTATGTTCACCCCATATTTCCACTACTTGCTAGTGCTCGGAGCTTTTCTAACTTTTCCAACTTGTGGTTTTCTGCTTCCCTTTGTGTCTTTTATTGCATAAAAATTGCTAATTTCGGAAACAGCTTCTTCATCTACCTGAAAGTAAAAATTGACAGGATGGTG
>NW_020912517.1:0-497 GCF_003984885.1 Neopelma chrysocephalum | reverse complement strand
GCAGTCTGTTTTCCAGATTGGGATTACTGAAAATCAGAACAAGGGAATGAAAACCTGGAAAAGTGTAACGAATTAAGTAAGTTAAAAATATCACGTCAGTGTCATTCTTCATTGCATAAATGAGAGTCAAGATCGAACATATAAAGTTGATGCTGTACATTATGAAGAAGGAGAGAATGGATTTCATGGCTTTGATGTGGGCATCCATGCTGAGGTCCCTCATGGAGTTTGTCTGCATGTTGCGTTTGTGTCTCCAGAGGGAAAAGAGAAGGAGAAGGGCAGAAAAGATGACTGCTGTGAATGAAACGGCATTTCCAAAGCCAATGATAAAATAATAAGGCAAAAACTGTTGATCTATTCTGAAACTTGCTTTTGAAATCCTTCCTTGGCAGGTGAAATTGAGGTTGTTACTGAGCGCTTTGTCCATGACGTTGTAGGCAATGGTTCCGATAATCAGGGAGAAAAGCACTGATCCCAACAAGAGCCAGGGCACCATC
>NW_020912516.1:0-707 GCF_003984885.1 Neopelma chrysocephalum | reverse complement strand
CTGGACTTCAGCAAAGCCTTTGACACCGTCTCCCATAGCATACTCCTGAAAAAGCTGGCAACCCACAGCTTGGACAGGGGCACTCTGTGCTGGGTTAAGAACTGGCTGGAGAGCCGGGCCCAGAGAGTGGTGGTGAACGGTGCTGCATCCAGTTGGCGGCTGGTCACTAGTGGTGTCCCCCAGGGATCAGTGTTGGGCCCAGTTCTGTTTAATATCTTTACTGATGATCTGGATGAGGGGATTGAGTGTACCATTAGCAAATTTGCAGATGAAACCAAGCTGAGGGGAAGTGTTGATCTGCTAGAAGGTAGGAGGGCTCTTCAGAGGGACCTGAACAAGCAGGAGAGATGGTCTGATTCCAACAAGATGAGGTTCAATAAGGCCAAACCCTCTAGCCACAACAACCCCATGCAGTGCTACAGGCAGGAGAGCAGCCAGGTAGAAAGAGACCTGGGAGTTTGGATTGACAGGAAGCTGAACATGAGCCAGCAGTGTGCCCAGGTGGCCAAGAAGGCCAATGGCATCCTGGCCTGGATCAGGAACAGTGTGGCCAACAGGTCCAGGGAAGTGATTCTTCCCCTGTACTCAGCACTGGTGTACTGTGTCCAGTTCTGGGCCCCTCAGTTCAGGAGGGATGTCGAGGTGCTGGAGCAGGTCCAGAGAAGAGCAATGAGGCTGATGAATGGACTTGAGCACAAGTCCTATGA
>NW_020912515.1:0-945 GCF_003984885.1 Neopelma chrysocephalum | reverse complement strand
CAGGTACAGGATCTTCATGGCTGATCCACCTCTCCCGGCTCTTCACAGGGCTGCAGAGGGGAAACCAAGGTAACGAGGACATGGGGGACCCCAGGGGATGCAGAAGCCTGGGCACTGGGGTTCCCCAAATTGCAGAGGGGCTGCCTCCAAACACAACACGTCTTTCCTCTACCTTTCTCTTAAGAACAATTCTGAGGTCTTTGACACCGTGAACATCTTGGGAGTGTTTTGTGATGTCTCAGTCTCTGGGAAATCCATTATCTAAGATGATCATTTCCATTAACTTTGTCTAAGGGCTTCCATAGGCTTTACCCAGAGAACAGAGTGCAGACCTGGGACCAACTGTTGACAATTCAATTCAAATAAATGTTCAGTCAAATTTGGGAACTGAAGAGATGAAATTGCCATTCACAGATACAGAACTAAAGGACTTTTACTCCCTCAGAATTCATGAATCAAATCCATGCCCCAAACATTCTGCCCAATCACTTCTTCTTTCCTGGGATCAGGAAAGTCCTCCCAGCTTGGCTTGGCAGTGCTCATTCCCAACTCCAGATCTGTCCCAGGATTCCCATCAAAGACACTCCCCAGCCTCACACTTGCCACCCCTGGCCCGTGCAGCCCCGATCCAGGGACGAGCCAGAGGGCAGGGAAGTTTCTTGGTGCCCAGAAATGGAAACAGAAATCAACCTTTGGAGTTCCTGAAAGCCTGAAATGATGGGAAATCTCCCTACTGCTGTGGGAAAAGAATCTCCCTACGTTACTAACATAAGCCCTCACCCCCGCAACAAAGAAGCTCTCAGGTCCCTCCTGCAGTATCCAGGCACATTTGCAGTTTCTCCTCTACTTAGAAAACCTTAGTTTCACCTTCCACAGATTTTGGGCTCTTTGACTCTTATGAAGGCTTTTATTCTCTTTCCCAGACATCTCTGGATACTTCCAGCT
>NW_020912514.1:0-1437 GCF_003984885.1 Neopelma chrysocephalum | reverse complement strand
CCAACACTGCCTGCACCAGCACAGCTGGAAAGCAGGGGACTCCTCACATCCCACATGCCTGTCCTGGCTGTGCCATGATTGGTGTGACCTCTGAGGGAAAGTCCTTGCCCAGCCCTTGCAGGGATCTTGTCTTGGGGTAATGAGGTTTTGGGACACATGGTTGATGCAGCACTAGATGAGAATGGACAGCTATGTGCCCTGGAGACCCACCAATCCAAACACCCCTGGGGCTCTCTCCCATCCCTGTACAGGGCAAGAGACCATGCAGGGACACTGAAAAAGGAACATCAGGGTGCAGAGTTGGAGCCTGAAACCAAACCCCCTCTTTACCCACAGAAAAAGCCTGGCTTGTATTTCCAGGGGCTCAACACACTCCACGTCTGTGTCTGTTGGAAATTCACTTGAAAAACTCCATTTTACTCAATCCCCCCTAAGATTTCATCCTTCCAATTAACTTGGTCACTTCCCAGGACATAGGAAATTCCAGTTATGGGAGCCAAGACCTTCCCACAAATCCCCTCATTCCCTCTCACCTGCAGCACCCTGGACCAGCAGGAGGAGCAAGGGGAAGAGCAGATACAGGATCTTCATGGCTGATCCACCTCTCCTGGCTCTTCACAGGGCTGCAGAGGTGACATAAAGACAATGAGGACATGGGGGACCCGGGGTTGCAGAAGCCTGGGCACTGGGGTTCCCCAAACTGCAGAGGGGCTGCCTCCAAACACAGCACATGATCTTTCCTCTGCCTTTCTTTTAAGAACAATTCTGAGCTCTGTGACACCCTGAACATCTTGGGAGTGTTTTGTGATGTCTCAGTCTCTGGGAAATCCATTATCTAAGATGATGCTTTTCCTAAAATTTTCCCTAAAATCTTCCACACACCTTCCCCAGAGAAGAGACTGCACACCTGACCCGAATTGTTACTAATACCATCCAAAGAAAGTCTCCATTTGCCCACAAACAGGATCTGGGGTCCCTCCTGCAGTATCCAGGCATCTTTCCAGTCTCTCCTAAACTTAGGAAAGCTTAGATTCACCTCCCACATGTTCTCAGCTCTTCGATTCATACGAAGGCTTTTATTCTCTTTCCCAGACATCTCTGATGGTGTAAGAGCACATCTGGATACTTCCAGCTGTTTGTCCTTCAGGTGAGTCTGTGCAGATGGGCTTTGAGCTGAGAACCTGAATGGGCAGCTTTCCAGAAAGAGACCCCACAGTCACCTACCTGATGAAGGTTTTGGTGTTCAAGCAGCAGCAACCCCAACAGCAATCATTCAGCTCCAGATGCCCTTGGAGTCAGGGAATCCTGCTTTGCCTAAAACATCCTGGTTTTATGCTCCTCCTGGTGGGTGGAACATGCACTTATTGCTGTTGACACAACTGCCCTGGGCCAACCAGGCAGTGCCCCATCAGTGTGGGAGTGCTGGGGCTGCCCCTC
>NW_020912513.1:0-1514 GCF_003984885.1 Neopelma chrysocephalum | reverse complement strand
GTGTCCTGCTGTCGTTGGCCAGGTGGGTCACATGCCCCCTCAGAGGGTATATAAAGGGGGCATTTTCCTTTAAATAAAATAATTTGGCTGCTTGCCAACCGAGCTGCTGGGTCTTGTCTTATTATATTACATTAATAAGCCACAAATGGTGCCCTCAACGTGAGGCAACTCCCTGTATCAGGGATGATTAGAGAACACCTTGTAACAAGGCAAAATTCAGTAGCGTTTGGATGGGTTTGTTTAAAAAATTGGAATGCTTTTCTTTGAAAAAAAGCTGGACGTCATATACCGAGCTAAAAGCAGGCAGAAAATGTTGTTAAACAAAAGATGTCGAATACCAGTGCAAAAAGACGACTGGGACGTTGTGCAGCAGAGGACTGCGTGGGAGCTCCGAAAATCTAAGTATTGTGCGCACGAGAGATCTGGCAGAGTAAGCATTGAAAGAAAGAAAAGGTAAAGCTACAGAGAATTTGAGGTAAGAAGCTGGCATGGGAAGTTAAAATTCAAGGGAAATGATAGAAAATAACTATAATAGGATTTCTGCTAAGCAGAATCCTCATTGTAACTGTTTGGAAAAAATTTGGAGAGACTGCTCGAGAGAAAGCAGAGATAGAAGATGTGGACACTTTAAAAATCTCACAGAGAAACTTAAACTGGTCCACGGAGAAAAACTTTAAACCTCCTGTTTCCCCCACAAGCCTTAACAGACAAAGGACTCCCGCAAACACCAGGAGAAGAAAGAAAGGGGGTGGGGGAGAACCACGTGCAGACTGAGGACTGCGTGCAAACCTAAAGGACCTAACAAAGGACTTGAGCTGGGTTTTACGCGGCCAGGAGCGAGCACGTGGCACGGACTGCGTGGTTGTTAGGGAGAGACAGACCTCGAGTCTACGAGGCAGTGCCAAGCTGCAGCCACGTGGCGGCCGCGCCGTGGCTTGGGAATCACCATCTTGCCCACAGCCAGCTTGCCGAGTGTCCCAGCTTGAGGAAATGTGCTTCAAACATGTTAATCCCAGAAGCAGTGAAACAGCAGAGGAAACCAGGGGGGAGTCGGTTTTGTCCCCTCCGAAAAAAAACCTGAAATACCAAACGCCTTACAAAGGTATCACTACCTCAGCCACATGGTCACAGTAGGGAAATTCAGTTTACTACATTTAATCTGCTTTTGAAATAAAGTTGACTTTTCCTATTTACATAAACCCTGAGAAAAATAAAGGTTACAATTTTATAGGTACTACGCTGTTGGGCCAAGGCCCTTATATTAATAAAGCTGTTTTTCTAGGTTACACAATATCCTTTAGGAAAATAAAGGTTTAAGATAATACCAAACAGGTCTAAAAGGTTAAATAGAACACTTCCAATAGATAAGTAAGCTGTTAAGGAACCAAAGTGAGCCGTGTGCCGGGTCACTGTGATGCTATGGTAATTGTTTAAGATATTGTTCTGTTATTTGCACTGTTGTTGTTGCACTGTTTTTGTGACTCGCCTTAAATAATTGGATTGCGGGAGATGTA
>NW_020912512.1:0-895 GCF_003984885.1 Neopelma chrysocephalum | reverse complement strand
GGGGGGCATCCCTAGGACCCCTCTCCTGGGAGCTGAGGGACCCCCCGAACCCACTGCTGGGCTTTAGGGGACTCCACAAAATCCCCTCAAAACCCCCGAAATCCCCTCATAAATCCACCCCAGGACCCATTGAAACCTCCTCAAGGACCCCCCAACTCTCCTAAGAGACCTCATTCCCCCCCCCTCGGACCCCCTAAACCCTCTCAGTGACACGCAAAACAGATCTGGGAACCCCCCCAAGCCCATTCAGAGACCCCCCCAGTCTCTCTAAGGGAGCCTCAAAGCTGTCTGGAACCGGCTAAACCCCCTAGAGACCACAAAAACTGCTGCAAACGTCCCCGCAAAACCCACCCAGGACCCCCAAACCCCCCCAGAGATCCCTCAAGCCCACCCGTGACCCTAAATCTCCTGAGAAACCAAAACCCCCCCCGGGACCCCCAACCCCCTTCAGGGACCTTCACCCCCCCCCCCGCCCGAGTTCCCTCAGGACACCGAACCCCCTCAGGGACCCCTCAAAACGTCCCCGGGAACCCCCGAACTCCCCCGCTAAACCCTCCCAAGCCCTCCAGCCTTTCCCCCCAAAGCCGCGCTCCCCGCAGCCCCCGAGGGATCCCCATTCCCCGCTCTCCCCGCTCTCCCCGCTCTCCCCGCTCAGCGCAGCGCGCACCGCCTCCTCTCTCCTTCCCACGCGCCGCTCACAAGACCCCGCCACAGCCAATCAGCGGCGGCCACGCCCCCCGCCCGCCCCGGGCCCCCTCGGCATCCTGAGGCCCCGCTGAGTCCTGCCGGCATTGCCGCCCCTCTGCTCCTGGGGTGCCACGGGCTGGGCAGGGACAGGGCACCTCCCGTTCCTCTGCCAACCCCCCGGGCCTGCTCGGGGCCCTGCAGGGCCTTG
>NW_020912511.1:0-425 GCF_003984885.1 Neopelma chrysocephalum | reverse complement strand
CTGACAGCTCCTGCCACTGCTGGCATTTGGCAGCTGGGAGAGGCACTGGCAGGAACTCCCCTGCACTGCTCTGCAGCCAGAGCCTGAGCGTGGCAAAGGGCTGGCAAGGTTCCTCCCCTGAGCAGCTCTGCCCTGTCCTCCCACCCCAGAATCCCTTGAACCTCCTTCTCCCTTCTCCTCTCTGCCCTTGCTGCCTGCAGCTCCTGCCCTGCTCTGCCATGTGGCCACTTCCTCTGCACTGCAGCAACTGGGAGAGTCCTGCTGAAAGATCCTGGAAGCTGTGGGATGGGCCAGCTTTAGGAGATGCCTCCAGGAAGGCAAGTTGAACTTTCTTACAGCCAGAGAATTCTTCCTTCAAATCCTGGGAAGGTTTCTCGCGTAGTGAGAGCTCAGTCACCTCCCAGCCCAGGCTGCCTCTCATCTCT
>NW_020912510.1:0-568 GCF_003984885.1 Neopelma chrysocephalum | reverse complement strand
CACCAGAGGCAGAACATCCCTCCGGGCTCAGTACTGCATGTTCAGCCTCTCCTGGCCTGTCCCAGGGGAGCATCCCTGCTGCCAGCAGGAACATTTCTGCTGGGGACAAAGACCACTTGGGGTTTTGTCAGGGGCTGTGGCACCAGTGCTACGGCGAGGCAGTACACGGGAGACGTACCTTCCCCAGAGAAAGCTCGGACGTTGCATGGCATCTCCCACCTGCTTTGCACTTCTTAGAGAGGCAGTCTCTGTATGTGAGCCCTCCTGTGTCCCTCCTGCTCCGCTTGCTCAGAGGACAAAGGAACAGCCTGTCACACCTGAACTGGATGTGCTGGAACCAGCACATCCCCTGCAGGTTGAGGGACGCTCAGAGGCACAGACAAAAAGATCATTCTCTTTCCCGTTGCTGTCACCTCCATTAGGAGGACACGAAGGACCACCAGGGAACGGTGTGGTCTATTGCCATATGCAGTGGAAAACCCAGGTCAACTCCCCAGGGCACGCATCCCAGACCTGCCAACCACTCTTGCTTGGCACTCACAATAGAACCACTACTTCCAGCACTGGC
>NW_020912509.1:0-609 GCF_003984885.1 Neopelma chrysocephalum | reverse complement strand
GGCGGATGGGCTGATGCGGTCTGGCGGGGAGCGGGGCTGGCGGTACTCGTCGCAGTTCTGCTCGGTGCGCAGGCCTGGCGGCCGGAGACAGTGGGGACCGTGGCTGGGGCTGGGATTGCCGTGCATATCCCTCCAAACTACGGTCCTGCCTAAGCAGGTCCTTCGTAGAGCAATGCCCCGAACTCTCCTCCCGTCCGTCCCTCCCTCTAGTGCACAAAGCCTTCCCTCGGAACGCTCATCGTTCTTTTCTTTGTCGAACCGTTCCTGTTTCCTTGCTTTACTCTCTGTCCTTCAGAGAACTCCTGCAGTCCGTCCTTCCTTCCCCTTTCCTACGTTTCTTTCTCTCTTTGCTTTGCTTAATCCCGCAGCTTTCCATTCTTCAGTGACTCCAACAATCCGTCTCTACCCGCAGTCATCTTTTTAGCAAATACTAATGGACACTTCCTCTACTGTACACCTTGATATCTTAAAAATTCTTCTCCGTATAGTCCTGACTGCTTCTGTACCCTTAGTACTGGGAAACAAGATCCAGTGCAAAAAGCAATTCTGACGGCTTTTCTTCTTTATCTCCCCGCTTGTGTGTGCTGGTGGAGCCCAGGTACAGCAGGA
>NW_020912508.1:0-394 GCF_003984885.1 Neopelma chrysocephalum | reverse complement strand
GAGAAGATTTGGGGTGTCCCAGGTGGGCTTTGGGGGTCTCTGAGGAGGTTTGGGGGTCCTGGGGGGCGTTGTGGGGACCTTTTAGGCAGTTTTGTGGTCTGTAGGGGGTTTAAGGGGTCCGAGACGGTTTTGAGGGTCGCTGAGGGGGTTTGGGGGGGCCTTGAATGGGCTTGGGGGATCCCCGGTGTGTTTTGCGGGTGAGTGAGAGGGTTTAGGGGGTGCTGGGGAGGGATGAGGTCTCTGAGGGGATTTGAGGGGACGTTGAGGAGGTTTTGACGAGTCGAGGGGGGAATTTCAGGAGTTGTGAGGGGATTTTGTGGGGTCCCCTAAAGCCGAGCGGTGGGGGTTCAGGGGGTCTCCCAGCCCCAAGTGGTCCTAGTGATGCCCCCAAAAA
>NW_020912507.1:0-1457 GCF_003984885.1 Neopelma chrysocephalum | reverse complement strand
TCGGTTCTACGCGCGCAGATGGGGCTCCCGGCCCCGGCGCCTTGGTTTTTGAAGGAATCCTCGACCGTACCTGATTTTGGACCTTTGCCAGCCTCGGGACGCCAAAGGCGCCTGCCCGCGAACGACAGCCCTTTTTGCCCCGAAGGAGGGGCCTGACCCTCCGGCTCTCGCCTGCCCTTTGTGCGCCTCGCTTGGCACTACGCGCGCAGATTGGGCTCCCGGCCCCGGCGCCTCTGGTCTGGGAGGAATCCTCGACCGTATCCGATTTTGGCCTTCGGCAGCCCAGGGACGCAAGGACACCTGCCCGCGAACAACGGCCCTTTTTGCTCAGAAGGAGGGGCCTGACCCTCCGGCTCTCACCTACACTTTGTGCACCTCACTCGGCTCTACGTGCGCAGAAGGGGATCCCGGTCCCGGCGCATTCTGTCTGGGATGAATCCTCGACCATATGAAATAATAGTCCACGGACGACTAGCGCACCGGCCACAAACGACAGCCCTTTTGGCCCAGAAGGAGGGACCTGACCCTCCGGCTCTCACCTACACTTTGTGCGCCTCGCTCGGTTCTACGCGCGCAGAAATGGCTCCCGGCCCCGGCGCTTCCTGTCTGGGAAGAATGGTCGACCATATCCAATTTTGAACCCCGGCCGGCGCACCGGCCCGTGAATGACTGCCCTTTTTGTCCAGAAGGAGGGGCCTGTCCCTCCGGCTCTCACCTGTCCTTTGTGCGTCTCGCTCAGCTCTACATGCACAGAAGGGGATCTCGGCCCCGGCGCATTCTGTCTGGGATGAATCCTCGACCGTATGAAATAATAGTCCACGGACGACTGGCGCACCGGCCACAAACGACGGCCCTTTTGGCCCAGAAGGAGGGACCTGACCCTCCGGCTCTCGCCTGTCCTTTGTGCGCCTCGTTTGGTTCTACGCGCGCAGACGGGGCTCCCGGAGCCGACGCCTCCGGTCGTGGAGGAATCCTTGACTGTATGCAATTATAGCCCCCGGACGACTGGCGCAACGGCCCGCAATCGACGGCCCTTTATGCCCAAAAGGAGGGACCTGACCCTCCAGCTCTTGCCTGCCCTTTGTGCATCTCGCTCGGCTCTACGCGCACAGACAGGGTTCCTTGCCCCGGCACCTCCTGTCTGGAAGGAATCCTCGACCGTATGCAGTTTTAGTCCCCGGCCGGTCGGTGCGCCGGCCCGCGAACAACAGCCCATTTTACCCAGAATGAGGGGCCTTACCCTCCGGCTCTCGGTTGCTCTTTGTGCGCCTCGCTTGGCTCTACGCGTGCAGATGGGGCTCCCGGCCCCGGCGCCCCTGGTCTGGGAGGAATCCTCGACCGTATCCGATTTTGGCCTTCGGCCAGCCCAGGGACGCAAGGACACCTGCCCGAGAATGACGGCCCTTTTTTCCCAGAAGGAGGGGCCTGACGCTCCGGCTCTCGCCTGCCCTTTGTGC
>NW_020912506.1:0-3589 GCF_003984885.1 Neopelma chrysocephalum | reverse complement strand
CAGCCTGGAGAAAAGGAGGCTCAGGGGGGACCTTCTGGCTCTGCAACTCCCTGACAGGAGGGGGGAGCCGGGGGGGGTCGGGCTCTGCTCCCAGGGAACAAGGGACAGGAGGAGAGGGAACGGCCTCCAGCTGTGCCAGGGTTGTTTCAGGTTGGATAACAGGAAACACTTGTTCACTGAAAGAGTGGTTAAGCATTGGAAGAGACTGCCCAGGGCAGTGGTGGAGTCACCATCCCTGGAAATGTTAAACAAATGTGGCACTTGGGACATGGGTTAGTGGTGGCCTTGGCAGTGGTGCATTAATGGTTGACCTCGATGATCTCAGAGGGCTTTTCCAACTTGAACGACTCTGTAATTCTGTAAGAACATCACAGCACAGGAATCTGGAGTTCTCTTGAGGGAGGTTTTACAGGTACAGCACAGAGCTGCTCTCAGAAAGTGTCAGCAACTGAGTCCTTTATGGGCTGGAGACACAGCCCCTCCCAGGGAAGGGTGGGCAGCAATCCAGAGAGTCACTGCCAACCCTATTCCTGGGATTGCTTGTTATGTAGAAGGAAGTCACTCTGGCTGAGTGTGAAGTCAAACCCCCAAGGCCCCAATCCTAACTACAGTGTCCTGAACACACCTCTGACCTGCTCAGCCCTCACACTGCTCTGCACAACAGATTTATCCCAGGGCCACATCTGAGCTCCACATGTGGACAGAAAATCCTCCTGGAGCCTCCTAAATATTTATGGTTTGTGTCTCTCAGCACCACAGGCTAAGTTTTGCACCAGTGCACAGTGTGGTTACACTCCTTTGCAGGGGGTAAACTGGCCCCAAATAAATCAAGCCCCGATTTTCATTCCCAAGTCATCCCTTCACGCTGCAGCAGGACCCAGGAGGGATCCCTTCCCACCTTGGGAGAGCTGCTAAAATGATTTTCTCTTCTCCACACAACAAAGGTCTCCAAGGTGACTGCACTAAATCAACCTCAGTGGTGTTGAACAGCCTCACTCTCCTGCCCAAGGAAACTGGGATTTCACCCCCTGAGCTCCCTTCCCAGGCCAATCTGCCCGGGAAATCAATTCCCATCAATCAGCACCCACACACGAGGCAGGCACCTGACCCAGCCCAGAGCCAACAAGCTCCTCTGTGTGCACACAGGGGAAGCAGAGGTGCCCTTCAGAGCCCTCGTGGTCAGCGGGATCTGCTTATTCACCACTGGCAGCTCAGCCATTGCATAACACGATCCCGGCAGATTTCCTGATCCCCCTTCCCACAGTAATCCCGGCCCTGCACATCTGGAGCACCTGGGCAGGCTGCAGGGAGCCGAGGGAGGTTAAACATGGGCACGGAGCACACAGAGGTGGAGGCAGCTGAGTCTCCAGGATTTTTTAGCTTTGCGAGGGAGCAACCGACGGGATTCGCCCTCGGAGATACAAAATTAGAGCTGCGCATGGGAGGCAGGAAGGGCACTGACAGCCTCGCAGGGAGTGCTGGCCAGGACACAGCAACAGGGAGAAAACACCCCAAAATACCACAGGAGGTCTAAAGCACCCACCCAGCTTGGGGAGAGCTCATGTGGCAGGTCAGTAGAACCCTTTTCCCAGCAGCAAGATCCCAAAGCTCCAGGACATGCTCCATGCAAGCCTTGAGCCATTAACCAAGGCACAGGGACACTGCCCAGCAGGCCAGGAGAAGGTCAGGAATCTGGACACAATGTCACAGCTTATGCCCCAAATCATTTTTGTGGCAAGAACAGTGCTGCTTATGGCTGCATTAAGGTCACCAGAGAGGAGAATCCCTGCTCTAAAAGCAGGAATATCCTTCACCCTGATGCCAGCAGGCCCCTATCCCAGTTGTCAAACCTCCTCCAGATGCACAGGTCACAATTCCTGCAAGGATTTTGCCCAAGCCATCAGATGATGCTGCTCTGAACAGAACCACATTTGCCTTTTTTTACTTTGGCACAATAATAGAAATTTCAGACTGGCATCCCTATGCACAGCCCAGCACAGCTCTTGTATCCCAGGCACTCACGATGACAGATTTTGCAAATACCTTCAAACATCGTGTTAAATATTATTTGCAGCATTTCTCCCTTTTTTTTTTGACTGGAAAAGCTGCTTCAGCTCCCTAACACCACAAATCTAAACACACTGAGCTTGACAAGACAATTTACAGCATCAGTTCCTTAAAAAAGCTTCAGTAAAAAACTCCTGGAGTCTAAATTTCAGCAACTCATCTTCCACAGCCTGACAGAGCACTGCAGTGCCATAAAAGAGCAGCAAATCCTGATTTAAAGACCTGCTTCCCAGTTCTGAAGGAACACTTGAGCTCCAGGAGGTTGCTCAGTTTTAACAGCTGTACCAAATCTCACTGTATATAAATAATAAAACTCCTTTGTAGGAGCTCACAAGGCACATTTATCAACAGAGCAAAATCTACCAGCCCCACAGGTGTGGTTTTGGTGATATCCCAACAGCCAAAGATTGAGCTTTGGATGCTGCTCACACAGAATTTGTGATCATAACTGTGTGGCTCTGCTGGAAGTTAACAGGACACAGCAAGGAACGAAGAGCCCCATCTCACACTCTGCTCCCAACACTTACGGAAGCATGAGGGATGCCAACGGGATTGCTCTGATTCCCTTTCTACTAGCAAGGCTCAGCACCATGCTGGGTAGTCTTGCCTCTCCTAAAATTTGACTTCTTTTCTCACAGCTCCAAGAGATCAGGCGGAGGATGCCAGCAGGGAACCGAGCCTGCTCTGCACAGCACCCGTGTCCAGGCACAGCGGAATCCCAGCCTGAGCACTGAGCAGGAGCTCAGGGATTCCCAACTCTGGGACCAGAGCACACACCTGCCATCCTGGCAGCTCAACATCTACCTCAGTTCAGCCAAGCAGAGCAGGTATGACACATGTAGGGACCTTGTGAGGGTCCATCCTGGCTGGGAGCATCCAGCTTCCTGGGAGTGCCGGGAACACTCCCAGTGGTGAGGCAAAGGTCTCCAAATCAGCTTATCCACCTACAGCTCAGCAGGGAGCTACACAAACACTGACCTGAGGCTCTGCTGCAAGGCTGGGAAGGCCAGTTTCCAGCATCACCCACATTGCTAAAGCACCCCCACAGAGAAATCCAAACACAGTTTGAGTTATACCCAGAAAAATGGCCTCACGCTCTCGTCCTACAGATCTTGCCCCATCCCTGGAAGTGTTCAGGTTGGACAGGGCTTGGAGCAACCTGGTCCAGTGGAAGGTGTCCCTGCCCATGGCAGGGGATGAAACAGGATCAGGTCCCTTCCCACCCAAACCATTCCATGATTCTATGACTCGCTGCTTCTTACACCACTGACCTCTCTTGACTCAGAGATTAAGAACTATTTTTCTGACCATTTCACGGATTAAGTTGAAACCAGTTTATTCATTTCATTTTTCCATCACACTGGAAAATTGAGGGCTCTGCAGCCTCAGAGAAATATTTATATCCACAGCATAACTGGGAAATGCCCTTTGGAGTCAGGTGCAGGGACTGCTGCAGGCAGAGGGAGGAACAGGAATCAAGGACAAGGAACAAACCAGGCAGAACTGGGCAATGCAGTATCTG
>NW_020912505.1:0-322 GCF_003984885.1 Neopelma chrysocephalum | reverse complement strand
CTGGGACGCACTGGGAGCGTCCTGGGCTGTACTGGTCTGAACTGGGCAGCACCCGCAGGATCTCCAGAAAATCCCCCGGGACTGAAACCTGTCAGAGGCTGCGGAGGCTCCTGGGACCTTTGGAGCCGAAAAGGGCGGAAATTCCAGGGGTAAAACGATTCCTGGTTTTCCAAAGGTCACCGGGGAGGAGAACGGGAGGGAACAGAAGAGGGAATGGGGCGGGAATTTGTGGGATTTGGGGTGAAATCCTCCGGGATGAGGAAAAAGAAGCGTGAAGGGGCCTTCGGAGAGGGGGGAGTTTTCCGGGATTCAGACCAGTGCA
>NW_020912504.1:0-6323 GCF_003984885.1 Neopelma chrysocephalum | reverse complement strand
CTCTCCACGCCTTATATCGTTCCCAGTCCGACATTTGGTTCTCCACACAGAGCCCTATTGTTTTCTTTTGTTCCCAAAAGAAGTGCATCGTCTACAGACTGTGCTACTCGAATGGTAAATTTTCCCTTTTATTTGGGCAAATAGCCAGGCAATTAAGAATTTTTTATCCAGAAGAATTAATGGCTGCCTCTGTCACCTTTTCCCTTCAATTATTTAGACTTCCTCCACACTTAGGCTAGCTTCCTGCTGGCAGCACTGCGGACTGTGTCTATTAATCATTAACTGTCATTGTGCTTTAAAAGAAAGAAAGTGAAAAGATTGCTTAAGAACAAAAATAGACCTTTCTCTTTTTTCCCTGAAAAATAAATGACAGCTGTGTGCTATCTGGATTTACCATGTCTCCAAATTTGTTTTCTTTTTTTTTTTTCCCCAAGGAATAATGAACATCCTAGACAAGCAGGCCAAATTGGCCGATCCCAGCAAACCATATCCCGAGGCCCTCTTTTTTCCTTTAATATCAAGGTCTGGCAGTTTCTGTTAAAGCTTACAAGTCATCCTCTGCCACCAGCTCCAGACAAATATCAGGAGAACAGGACTATGTTCTCCATGTAGACTGGAGGCTTAGCCTATTAAATCAATGGAAAGCTATCTATTTCAGTGGACAACCTGACCTGTTTTACTATTTCCCAGGAACCCTCCCAGCAGTGTGTGCTCTTTGGCCTCCTCTGCTGTCCTTCCCCACATAGATCTCTGGAAGACCACAGACAGACCTCCTCTGCATGTCCTCCCACTTTGCCTTCTCATTGAGGAGTTCACAAGGACCTTCCATGTCCAGACCCTCTTTCCCTGAACGCTTGGACTTCCCACCACTTGTTTTCCTAGCAGTTCTTCTTCTTCTTCCTCCTCAGTTGTGTGCTCCTCTGGAAATAGCAGGCACAGCTGAATGCTTGGCTGTACCAAGACAGACACCGCAGAACAAGAGAATTTCCCAAACCTTGAGCTTTAAGAACACATACACCTCATGACACTTCAGAAAATACGAAAACACTCCAGCATCCACTTCAATATATATTCTCGGTTTTGGTTCTTAGAGACTGAAAAGGCACTATAAGCAGAAAACCACATCAAACTGCTGCTATTCACTGCACACTGTTTTGCACTTAGAATACACTGTTGCCACATACCTGATCCAGTCATGCCAATAAATAATTCATTGTCTCACTCCAGTGCTTTCCTGCATGGTCCAAGAAAAGAGGATTTCAGAGAAAATAACATGTCCATTGAAGAAATGGGCATTTGAGTGTACATAGTAAAAATCCTTTTTGGATTGCAGCACATCCTAACAGAGATACAAGTCATCCCCAGCTGACAGAAGAGAGGCAGATGTGAGGACTGAATCTATATGGCCAAAACACTTTGACGCCAATGAAAAGTCACTTGATTCGGACCTAAGGAACCCAATCTTCCTTATTTCCTTAGAAATTATATATAAAGACTATGCTGTATATTTACATGCTTTCTCTGCATTTTATTTCATTACAGACACCATGTTACAGAATGTAAGAACTTCCACCGGGAAGTTTTGTGAAGAAAAATTTCCAGGGAAAAACACCTGCCATTTTTAAGGCTAAACATTAACTTCATTCACTACAATATATTCATGTATTTATATTATTATTATTATCATCATCATCATCATCATCACATGATATTATAATAATAGGTATGTTATTACATGTTATTATATATTTGCCATAATATTTATATTAATATCTTAAAAGAAATGACCTGGTAAACGTAGGCATTCATGGCAACAACTGGAATGCTAATCAATTTGGATTGACCTTATGTGTGTATACAAGTGTATATGCTCTGGTGTATCAGTAGTCCTCCTCACCTAGTATGTTTATCACAGCTCTAAGCAAAAAATGCACATGGCTGAGCTGACTTTACTTAAGTTTAATTACAAATTATTTTACTTTTTAAGAACAGTGGAACAGATAAAACCAAATTTAAAGAATTTAAATAATTCAAAGGCGCTGACTCTAAAGGAGACAATATAAAGGTGCTGTCTATAAAGAAGCCATCTTTTCATGGCTATCTGACTGTGTAGCAGTAGAGAGAAACTGGAACAGCAAATTAAACTATTTCCTGGCATCCTTGTTTCTGATCTTTCAACTGCACAGGAATTCAAATCGTGCAATATAAATAAATAGTAATAATGCACAAGAATGCTATATCTTTTCTGACTACTGAAAAAAATTAAAATCCCGAGGTCTGTCTTTCTATAGGGATGAGGGATATTTTCTGTTCCCTGTTTTCTGGACATTAACAAAAGAAAAACACTATTTAGTTCTAACTTTTAGCTAGGTCTATATTAGAAGGTAGTGTGGACCACTCTGTAGAGTAAAACTGTTGATGCAGAAGTTTTGATACAAACAGCACACACATTTTAAGTTTTTATATTTTCCTACAGATTATCCCCAGTCTGGCATGGGCTGAATGCCATAACTTGTCTTTCACTTTAGTATCACCTGAAAAGAATCTGGCTTATGCATTGCAAGACTACTACTCGATGCCAGCCAAAACCCAGTAACCGGGGACAACTGGGAGAGACATCTAAAAAGTGTATTTCAACTCAAACGGAATATGGATGCATTTCCCTGTAACTTTGTGGTACCTGTTCTTCCACTGCTGTCACTTCTGGGTTTCAAAATCAATCTGCAGAAAAGGCAATTCAGTTCTTCAGCATCCACTAATTTGCTAATTATAACATGGATGTTTATTTGCAAGGGAAAACAGGGAAGATGGGGCCAAAAATATTAATAAAAGTATCTATTAAGACATTAATTAAATTACAGCATGGGTATGATACCAAATTAATTTACTTAAGAAAACTATAGTTAATAAATCTAATCTCATTTACCTGGAATACATATAAAATCAAACATGTACAAATAAGAGAAAAAAATCTTCATTGACCATCCTAGTATCTCCTGAAAACATAGCAAGACTCTGAAATGTAACAACTGTAAGGTGCCACCTATTTCTATATTGTTGCAAAATGTCACAAAAGCCCTTAAGAATACAGAAGTAAACAGCTTTATACATTTCACTGGGTTACCTAAATAAGTTTGTGAGTAATAAACTCGTGAGATTAAAGTCTGTGAGACTTTACCAATATCAGACATTTTCAGGGCTGTTTTCTCTGAACAACCATGATATCACTGCACTCTGAAGGCACAGCCAGTTATTTGCTCAAGAGATTATTTGGCCTTCAGTGTGCCTTTATCTTCTGAACAGCTCAGCCTTCCCATCTCCTCCGGAGAGCAGCTAGCGACCTCTCTGACACACTTAATATGAAGAACGAAACTTTAATCCATTCCTAAATACAGGTAACCCTTATGTCAGAAACCTCTGTGCTGCTGGTTTCTCCAAATACCACTAAACTGCAAGCATATTGCTTGCCACAGTGCTGCTGAGGCAGACAGACCCAGTAATGTAAATAGTCCCAGCACCTGGTCTGAGCTCCTAACTTTTCACACATAAAGTTTGTGTTATCAAAGAAAAATGTTCAATTTTAAAAACTCAGTTTCAGTGTTATACCTGAACACCAAAATAGAAAAATGAACACTTAATACAAGCACATCATTCTAGGAAGGAGTGTCATGAAAAATCAGTATTCACATAAAAGACACTGCTGCTCAAGGGAACCAAGAAGTGGAAATCACCAAGGAGGTGCCATGGTAACTTGTAACGCCTATCTGCTCTCGCTGATTCAATACCAGGAGTTGAATTTAGCACAGAACACGGGTTGAAATGCTATTTTCCAGGTGAAAAGTTAGATGACATCTTATCCACTTGTCTTATGACAGTAACAAAAGTAGTGCCCTCAAGACTAGTAGATTTAATTCCACTGTCCCGGCCAAATCCTGATTTGGTAAATTAGACTATTTCAATTTTTTTAATTAAGTTCTTTCTTTTTAAGGATCACAATGACTGAAATCTGAAATGGACATCCAGTGGTACCTGGAGAGTCTTATTGTCTTTTGCTTATGTTTATCTCATGATTTCTAATCCTTTCAGCATTTCTGTGAGAGGAGATGCTACAGCTTGTATCTTAGCCCCCTCACAGCTTACCAATGAGGAAATGACGAATGCAAACTTACTGCTAAACCTGTTCAGTCATCAGGTGCAGCTATGATTCCCTGGCTCCTGCACATCCATAGGAAGAATTATGTTCTGAGGAATGAGGCTCTGAGAAGCCATAAGGCTGAGTGACCTAAATTAGCAATTATGGAACTAAGGATTCAGCAGCAACAAAAGATGCATCATGATCACCTGGATTTATATCCTTCAGTTTCTCAGAAGATCTAGTCCTAATTGACTTGCTTAGTCATTGCACAGGAAATGTTGACAAGCCTCAGAATTAAAATCCTGACACCTTGACCATACCTCATTCAGTAGATAATTCCCTCAGTGAGTTGAAGAGAACACATAACATATATTTGGGCCAAAGAAAACCCAAAAAAAGGAAATGCATTTTATTTAGTTACATATTGTAACACACCATAACACATTTTTCAATACCCAGTAACAAACTGAAGCCTGCATTCACTACAAAACCACAAAATTACTCTAGGCATGAGAATTTATGGGGTAAATATGGTCAGTGACTGCTTGAACCAGATCTGGACACCTCACCTGGCCTGGAGGGAATCGACTTCTTGATTCAGATTCAGCCATTTGTTTAACTCTTTGTGCTTCCTCCCAGCTCTAGCTGTGCTCTATCTCCTACTGAAATCACCAGGTGTGACTACTCACGTCCTCAGAGGAAGACACTTTTCCTCAGCTCTCGTGTTTTTATGTACTTTTATGAACAAATGAATTGAGGAGAGGGGAGGGGGGAGAGCAAACCAGATGGGGGAATGATATAATGTTCTCAATTGCTTTGATTCCTTTTTTTTTTTTGACAGAAAAAGAGTAAAAACTGACCTTCAGTTTCAGGTGCCTAAATTGAGACTGAAAAATTTGGGTTTGAGTTCCCCAAACATACCTGAATTGTCACTTTGCATCTCCAGGCTTCACTTCTGTCAATAGAAGGCAGCTACAAAAAAGCCAATAAAGCAAGTTCACACAAGAGAGAGAGAAGCTCTAGACAACAAGCTCTATTTCTGAACAAGAGGGAATTTATTATTTTTAGATTTTTGTGGGTAGTTGAGCACCTTAAAGCAAAGCCTTTATATAGTTGTTTTTGTAGAAGATTTAAAGCTGTCCAACTGGTTTCAGTTGGCATCCAGACAAACAAGAGAAAACTATGTCTCTTGGAAGACCATCCACCAACTCTCTTACACAGGAAAACTAAAAAAGGAGTGACTGCACTCATCAGACAGCTCAGCTGATAGGAAATATCAAATGGCACGTTCAGCACACTTACCTGCTCACAGAGTACTTGGGAAAGACTGAATCAGAGGCTGGTCCCTGGAGTAAGCAGTCAGTGAGTGTTGGGGCACTTGTCTCTCTGTCTGGTGCCTGCTGCTGCTCCCAGCTGGTTTTCTTCCCAGTAAAGGCAATGCAGAAAGGAGGCTGGTATGTGATCTCACCCTGACAGCAACCCTCAATGACTGGGAGCCCTTAATACCTAGGAGCCCTGAAATATTTTAGCTGTTCCTCTTAAGACAAAACATGTCTTATAAGGAAGGCTGAGGGAACTGGGTTTGTTTAGTCTTGAGAAGGGGGTCTCAAGGGGGACCTCATCGCTTTCTACAACTACCTGAGAGGAGGTTGTAGTGAGGTGGGGACCAATCTCTTCTACCCTGCCTGCAGTGAGAGGACAAGAGGAAATAGCCTTTAGCTGAGACATAGGATATTCAGGTTAGATATTAGAAAAATCTCTTTCATTGTTAGGGTGATCAGACATTGGAATGGGTTGCCCAGGTAGGTGGTGGAGTCACCATCCCCGGAGGTGTTTAAGAGGTGTCTGAATCTGGCACTGGGTAATGTGGTGTAGGGATTTAGAGGCTACAGTGGCAGTGCTGGGTGGACAGTTGGACTTGATGATCTTAAAGGTCTCTTCCAACCTTGGTGATTTTATGATTCTATTTTTGCCTCTGCTGGTCTATACATACCTACAGTGATGAAAGGGCAGACTGATGTCATTCTCTACAATAAGCAATGCATAACTCATGAAAGAGAATTACTGAATTATTTAAATGGCTTAGCAAATATGATTAACTGCCAGTATTTTATTTGTGGATAAAGACTACTTTGAATTAAAATTTACCCTAGGATGATGATTCCTTAGTAAATGTGTTTTATACTAA
>NW_020912503.1:0-455 GCF_003984885.1 Neopelma chrysocephalum | reverse complement strand
GCGGCCGCCGTAGGACTCCCCCGCCCCTCCCGCCCGCCCTGCCCCTCCCGCCCGCCCTGCCCCTCCCGCCCGCCCTGCCCCTCACATGACAGAGGGCGGGGTGGTGCCGCGTTGCACTCTGGGAGTTGTAGTCCAATGCGCTGGGAGCGCAGCGGGTGCGGCCATTGGTGGGACTCCGTTTCCCAGAGCGCCCCGCGGCGGCCCCGGGGGGAGCGGGAGCGGGCGATCCGTGAGGTGGGACCGGGGGCGCCGGGCCGGGCAGCGGGGGCTGAGGGGGAGCCGGGGGTCGGGGAGGGGGAGCTGGGGAGGGGGGGGTCAGCAGGTGGCCTCGGAGGAGGGATGGCGGGGGTCGGAGGGGAGAGCTGAGGGTCGGGGCGGGGGCAGAGCTGGAGAGGTCGGGGGGGAGCTGAGGGTCGGGGGCGGCCCGGGGAGGGCGAGCCGGGGGTCATGGAGGA
>NW_020912502.1:0-1130 GCF_003984885.1 Neopelma chrysocephalum | reverse complement strand
GCCCACCTCCCAATGCCCTCCCAGTCCCTCCCAGTGCCCTCCCAGTATATCCCAGTGACCCCCAATCCCCTCCCAGTACATCCCAGTGCCCTCCCAGTCCATCCCAGTGCCCTCCCAGTCCATCCCAGTGCCCTCCCAGCACATCCCAGTGCCCTCCCAGTACATCTCAGTAACCCCCAATCCCCTCCCAGTATATCCCAGTCCATCCCAGTGCCCTCCCAGTACATCCCAGTGACCCCTAATCCCCTCCCAGTACAGCCCAGTGCCCTCCCAGTAAATCCCAGTCCCTCCCAGTACATCCCAGTGACCCCCAATCCCCTCCCAGTCCATCCCAGTCCCTCCCAGTTTGGTCCCAGTCCCTCCCAGTCCCCTCCCCCCTTAACCCCATGCAAATGAGATGCAAATGAGATGCAAATCCGGCTCCTTTATTGGGATCAACGGCGGCGGCGAAAACCTGTGGGGGGAACTGGGAGTTACTGGGAGTTACTGGGAGTTACTGGTTTGGGGTCTGGGAGTTACTGGGAGTTACTGGGAGTTACTGGTTTGGGGCCTGGGGGTCACTGGGAGTTACTGGGAGTTACTGGGAGTTACTGGGAGTTACTGGTTTGGGTTCTGGGGGTCACTGGGGGTTACTGGGAGTTACTGGGAGTTACTGGTTTGGGATCTGGGGGTCACTGGGAGTTACTGGGAGTTACTGGTTTGGGGTCTGGGGGTCACTGGTTTATACCGGGAGTTACTGGTTTGGGGTCTGGGAGTTACTGGGAGTTACTGGGAGTTCCTGGTTTGGGGTCTGGGAGTTACTGGTTTGTACTGGTTTATACTGGGAGTCGCTCACCCCTCCTGCCCTTTTTTTTGGCAATTTTCGTCTTCCTCTTCCTCTTCTTCGGAGGCTCCGCCCCCTCCTGGGGGAGGGGGCAAAGTTCAGAGAGGGGGCGGAGCCTCAGCGAGCCCCGCCCACCCCTTCTTGTACTTGGCCCCGCCCCCTCTCACCTGATTGGCCCCGAGGAGGGCAGGGAAGGCCCCGAATTGGGTGATGGAGTCGAGGCCCCGCCCAGGCCCCGTTTGGCCCCGCCCCCGCGGGGGGCGGAGCCGGCGAAGCGTCGACTCCTCGAAGTGGAGCCTGGGGGGGG
>NW_020912501.1:0-934 GCF_003984885.1 Neopelma chrysocephalum | reverse complement strand
GGAATCCTCGACCGTATGCAATTTTAGCCCCCGACTGGCAGGCGTGCCGGCCAGCGAACGACGGCCCTTTTTGCCCAGAAGGGGGGCCTGACCCTCCGGCTTGCGCCTGCCCCTTGTGCGTCGCTATTGGCTCTACGCGCACAGATGGGACTCCGGGTCCTGGCGCCTTCGGTCTGGAAGGAATCCTCGACCGTATGCAATTTTAGCCCCCGGCCGGCCGGCGCAGCGGCCCACGAACAACGGCTCTTTTTGCCCAGAAGGAGTGGCCTGACCCTCCGGCTCTCGCCTGCTATTTGTGTGCTGCGATCGGTTCTACGCGCGCAGCCGGGGCTCCCGGTCCTGGCGCCTTTGGTCTGGAAGGAATCCTCGACCGTATACAATTTTAGCCCCCGACTGGCAGGCGTGCTGGCCAGCCAAAGACGGCCCTTCTTGCCCAGAAGGAGGGGCCTGACCCTCCGGCTCTCGCCTGCTATTTGTGCGCCGCGATCGGCTCTACGCGCGCAGCCGGGACTCCCGGTCCTGGCGCCTTCGGTCTGGAAGGAATCCTCGACCGTATGCAATTTTAGCTCCCAGGTAGCCGGCGCACCGGCCCACGAACGACGGCCCTTTTTGCCCAGAAGGAGGAGCCTGACCCTCCGGCTCTCGCCTGCCCCTTGTTCTTCGCGATCGGCTCTACGCGCGCAGCCTGGGTTCCCGGTCCTGGCGCCTTTGGTCTGGAAGGAATCCTCGACCGCATGCAATTTTAGCCCCCAACTGGCAGGCGCACCGGCCAGCCAACGACGGCCCTTTTTGCCCAGAAGGAGGGGCCTGACTCTCCGGCACTCACCTGAAATTTTTGCGCCGCGATCGGATCTACGCGTGCAGCCGGGGCTCCCGGTCCTGGCACCTTTGGCCTGGAAGGAATCCTCGACCGTATGCAATTTTAGCCCCCGGT
>NW_020912500.1:0-954 GCF_003984885.1 Neopelma chrysocephalum | reverse complement strand
GGGTTACTCTGGGTCATTGGGGTTATTTTAGGTCATTGGGGTTACTGTAGGTCAAACTCCATTTCAGCAGAGAATTTTGGGGTTACTTTAGGTCAAAAATTTGGAATTTTGGGGTTATTCTAGGTCACTTTGGGGTTACTCCAGGTCATTCGGGGGTTACTCTGGATCATTGGGGTTACTTTAGGTCATTGGGGTTACTACAGGTCAAACTTACTCTCTGCCGAGATTTTGGGGGTTACTTTAGGTCAAAAAATGGGCATTTTGGGGTTATTCTAGGTCATTTGGGGGTTACTGTAGGTCACCAGGGTTACCTGAGGTCACTGTGGGGTCATTGGCTCACCTGGGGCCAAGTTCTCTCTCTGAGGACCACCTTATGTCACCCACCAAGTCCAACCACTGTGTGAAGTTGTACAAGTTTTAACCAGAATAATCCCATGTTTCCCACTCCAGTTTGTTCTCTGATCCTTTTCCCTGGGACTGCTGCTATCATTTGTATGGATTTTTTTTTAATGAGTCCTTAATTCCATTATTTTTTATTTGAGGAGATGAGGTTTCTTCTGTTCTTGGTACTTCCATCCAGCCATTCCCAACTGTCAGCTTTCCACTCTAAGTTTAGGATTTGTGTCTTACTCCATGATTTAGACTTTGACCCTACATTGTTGAACATCAGCAGATTCATCCCATGAAAAAAACCCATTAATTTTGGGGGAAACCACACCAATGTCAAGAACAATAAAAATTTCTCTCTATTTAGTAAGAAGAGCAAACAAGATTGGCTCAAAATAATCTTTATTGAGAAAAGATAATTATGTGAAACTTTTTTCCCTGCTGAACCTGATTTTTAACTTATACCAAAATTTCCCTCACTTGAACCCAAAATCATTTTATTTTAATGGTTAAATAAAGATGATTCCATGAAGAATGAAGAGCCAGGGTTTCCTCAGTGGACAGCTA
>NW_020912499.1:0-403 GCF_003984885.1 Neopelma chrysocephalum | reverse complement strand
TCAGCCAGGCTATCTGCTTCCTGGTGAGGAGACACAGATTGTATGTGTTTTTCATGTTTTGAAGTTTCTCTTCTATATCTTTTATCTTACTAAATTGACAGATATAAAAGCCATGTCTGAAATAGCCTTTCCAATCAAAGAGCTTAATGTTTTCAGGTTTTCTGTCTGGGAAATGGATCTGCAAGTTCTCTCTTTGGAAGCCTTCAATTTATTTATTTTTTTTCTTTCAAAATTCTTTGTCATATTTACAGTTGTGAGAATATCTCATACACTTAAAGGCATCACAAAAGTGATCGTCTCCATCACTAATTTTCCAGTTAAATGGAGTTGCAAGCTTTTTCCTTCATACATAGCAATCAGTGACTTTCCTTTCTGGAAGGTGTTTTTAATTTTTTTTATATGC
>NW_020912498.1:0-558 GCF_003984885.1 Neopelma chrysocephalum | reverse complement strand
GAGATGGAACAGGAGTGGGGATGGGGTGGCAGAGCTTTCCACCCCTCGGCTCCGGCTGTGCACGGAGGTAACCTTAAACGCCAAGGAGGAACGGCAGCGGGGACAGAGTTTTTCCAGCCCTATTCCCAGCTGTCAGGCGGTGATTAATGGCCAACAGCCTCGGAATTGCCTTTATTGCCAGCCCGGCATTGTTACTTGTGACAGCTAATGAGGGCGGACAGACTTTACACAGCGCTTTGCACCGGCCCCGACGGAGCAGCCCCGCGGGGTCTGGAGCCTGAGCCGGGCAGGGGGACCCTCCCCTCAGCCCAGCAGGGCCCGAGCCGGGCACATCCCACCCCGGGGCAGGGATGAAGAAGTTTTCAAGTACCAGAGAGAAGCGGGTGCAATAAACCATTTATTCCCACAAAAAAAGCCCGTGCTGTTAAAATCCCGGGCCCTGCAGCACAGACACAACTGAATGTTCCTGGCCCCGGGTCCAGCAGTAATGATTTTTTTTGGCCTTTAATTTTTTTTTTTTTTTTAAGGATTATTACAAATAATATTTACCTTTGTGCT
>NW_020912497.1:0-886 GCF_003984885.1 Neopelma chrysocephalum | reverse complement strand
GTGTCCCCTCCTGTGTCCGTGTCTCAGGGAGCAGCTGCAGTTCTTGGCGGTGACAGGTTTTATTGGAGATTTGACAGGAATTTATTGGAGATTTGACAGGAAGCTGAACAGGAGCCAGAGTGTGCCCAGGGGGCCAAGAAGGCCAATGGATCCTGGCCTGGCTCAGGAACAGTGTGGCCAACAGGGCCAAGGAAGTGAACTTTCCCTGGTGCCCAGGGAATTCCCTGGGCTGGGGGAATCCTCTGACTGAGGTGGAACAATGGGAATTATCTGTTGGATGGCACAGGGATTGTGATGTCATGGACTCCAATCATGGGCTGGTTTGGCTTGGAAGGGACCTTCAGGATATTCCCCTTCCACCCCCTGCAATGGGCAGGGACACTTTCCACTATCCCAGGTTGCTCCAACCTGGCCTTGGACACTCCCAGGGATCCAGGGACAGCCACAGCTTCTCTGGGAATTCCATCCCAGCCCCTCCCCACCCTCCCAGGGAAGAATTCCTTCCCACTATCCCATTTAACCCTCTGGCAGTGGGAAGCCATTCCCTGTGTCCTGTCCCTCCATCCCTTGGAGTGCCCTGTCCCATGATGTCCCTCTGACCCCCCAGAGCTGAGCTGGAACTCCAAAACTGCCTGATCCAAGGAATCCAACCCCCAAGGGATGGGAGCCAGACCCACATTGCCCTTTTCCAGGATCCAGCAGGACCCCAGAGCGCTCCACACACCCCCCCCCACCCAGAAGAGGGGCTGCTGGAAACCCTCAGCACTGGGGAGCACAGGGGAGCAGGAAAAGGCCTTTGTGACCAAAGGCAGGAGGAGGCAGAGCAGAGCAGAGCAAAGCCAGGCCCTGGATCTGCATTTCAGTCGCTGTGCTGGGCTCTGCAGCC
>NW_020912496.1:0-311 GCF_003984885.1 Neopelma chrysocephalum | reverse complement strand
CCCCTTATGCGCCGCTATCGGCTCTACGCGCGCAGCCGGGGCTCCCGGTCCTGGCGCCTTCGGTCTGGAAGGAATCCTCGACCGTATGCAATTTTAGCCCCCGGCCGGCCTACGCACCGGCACACGACCGACGGCCCTTTTTGCCCAGAAGGAGGGGCCTGACCCTCCGGTTCCCGCCTGCCCCTTGTGCGCCGCGATCGGCTCTACGCGCGCAGCCAGCGCTCCCGGTCCCGGGGCCTTCGGTCTGGAAGGAATCCTAGACCCTATGCAATTTTAGTCCACCTCCGGCCGGCGCGTCGGCCCGCAAACGA
>NW_020912495.1:0-1181 GCF_003984885.1 Neopelma chrysocephalum | reverse complement strand
TGCACATTTTCTGAATTGTTGTTATCTTTGTGAAAGTCATCTCACAGCGAGTTGCTTCAAAACTTCAGTGTGTGACTACATGGAAGGGCTCCACCCATTTCCTACAAATCCAATCCCGCTGCCTGTCCTGACTGGGACATGCATTTATGGTCAGTTTGGACTTTGAGAACTGAAAGAATTTTCTTCTTAGTACAGAACGATTACAGGGAAGAGCCTGTGTGAGGGCTGCGGGAATGGTGCTCCCCAGTCAAGTGCTCCCACCCAGACTCTCCCAAAGCAGATGCTGCTCACTGCCCCTGCCCCCACCTCTGGTTGAAAGCACAAAAGGCAAAGATCATGGGTGGAGAGAAGAACAATTCACTGGAAACAGCAATGAGATCATAGAACCAACAGGAACAGCAACAATACCAATAAGTGTACAAAGAGAGGGTGATTTACATGCCAAATTCTCACTGAGCCTGTGAGCAAGTTTGACCTGGTTTCCCACCAAAATCTCCAATGCTCAGCAAAAGCCCTTCCCCTCCCTCCCCTTTTCGGCCAAGAAAGGAAAGGGAAAAAAATTATAGAAACTGAGAGAAACCAAAACCAACTGAATTATACCAAAATATATGTGTATTTTGACATATATACAGTCATATACAGTAAGGATATTATGTACAACTCCCAAGAATTGGGAGAGGTGAAGGGAAAATGGGAAAAAGGGGCAAAAAGGGACAAAAACAAAACAGGTATGCACAATCTTGAAACCCGGCAACTAACAAAATAAAGAACTATTAAAATCTCACCCCTTCCCTTGAGAAAAGCAGGACGGCTGGACGCGGCCCAGCACTCTCCCCTCACGCGTGGTGGACACCAGCAGTCACTGCAGGCCTCAGCTCCAGATAAACAAGACCGAGACAGGGACCTACCATTCCCAAACCTCGCCAGAAGAGAAGAGACCAAACTCTCTTATCTACACCTTCTAATATGTTGTGTTACAGAAAGGAATGATATGGAAGACTTCCTTAGATTTCTGACCCCGTTGCTAAGGAAGGCCTAAAATATCCAAGAAACCAACCCACTACAGACTGACACAATGAAACAATGGTTTCACTCTCCACACATAAGGAACTCCCTCAGAAGCAGGAGAGAAAGTCCCTTTTCCCCACACCTGGAAATGATGTGAGGTGCTCTCATAACAC
>NW_020912494.1:0-981 GCF_003984885.1 Neopelma chrysocephalum | reverse complement strand
CACTCCCACCCTGCCACTTCTACTGCTGCCCCCACCCCTTCCCATCCTCACACACCATCTTCAGTCACCTTTCATTTTGGATTCTCAAATTCACTCTCTCCTTCCCCCAGGCCTCAAACACTTTTGGGTCAATTCACATTTTAAGGCTGAAAAAAACCCAAAGAAATATCGCACCCTACACAGACTCTGGAAATCATTCTTTGACCGGAAGAGTAGGACACTCACCGATTTCTGCATCGCGCTGCCCTGAACCACAAACACAAACACACACGAGTTATTATGTGGCACAGTCCTTTCCTTGGGACCCACCCACCCCGCAGCTTAAGGACCACACAGGTCAGGAAAGAATGAGATGGAAGGGGGAGATGCTTTGGTTTTGCTCTGATTGCAGGGACAGTTGACCTGTATTTAGTATCCCCATCATTTCTTCCCCCTTCAGTGGCACCATTTTAGCATGAGGTTCTGTTTCATAGCCAAAGAACTATTTATTGGCAATTCTACATGCAATAAGCAAACAAACAAGCAAACCAAAATATATGACCTCTTCGAGCAAGTTTGGTTTTTGAAGATTTCTTAAGAATCAAGGAATCTACATTTTTAGGAGCAATTTCCCAACAGCTCAGGTTTCTGTAATTTACCGCTAAAGAACAACTGTTCAGAACTATTTCACTCCTTCAATTAAAAGGAGTGTCAATAAGAAAGGACAACCACTCAGGGGAAAAATCCTAAGGATTGTTGAGGGTGAATGTTCACCTGATGATGGGGTCAGGGCAGGAGGAAGGAAAATATCTGCCCAGAAAGAACATTTGGACAGACTGAGAGAATGATTGAAAAGGTCTGGAAGTTTTCACAGAGGATTTCACCCAGGAGACAGGGAGTGAGACTTATGCAGTGTTTCCCTTTGCCTCTCTGGAAAACAAAAGCAGATCAGAGCGTCACCCCCAAACTTGGTCCCATCTCCCTGATGCACTTCTTGGGGTA
>NW_020912493.1:0-953 GCF_003984885.1 Neopelma chrysocephalum | reverse complement strand
TGCCACTTCTACTGCTGCCCCCACCCCTTCCCATCCCCACACACCATCTTCAGTGGCCTTTCATTCTGGATTCTCAAATTCACTTTCTCCTTCCCCCAGGCCTCAAACACTTTTGGGTTCCCTTCACACTTTAAAACTGAAAAACACCCTAAGGAACCCCTCACCCTACACAGACTCTGGAAATCATTCTTTGGAAGGAAGAGTAGGACACTCACCGATTCCTGCATCGCGCTCCCCTGAACCACAAACACAAACACACACGAGTTATTATGTGGCACAGGCCCTTCCCTGGGATCCCCAACCCTCACCAGCTGAAGGACCACACAGGTCAGGAAAGAATGAGAAGGAAGGGGGAGATGCTCTGGTTTTGCTCTGATTGCAGGGACAGCTGACCTGTGTTTAGTTTCCCTATCATTTTTCCCCTTCAGTGGCACCATTGTAGCATGAGGTTCTGTTTCATAGCCAAAGGACTATTTATTGGCAATTCTACAGGCAATAAACAAACAAGTAAACCAAAATACATGACCTCTTCAAGCAACTTTGGGTTTTGAAGACTTCTTAGGAATCAAGGAATCGACATTTTTAGAAGCAATTTCCCAACAGCTCAGGTTTCTGTAATTTGCCCCTAAAGAACAACAACTGTTCAGAAGTATTCCACTCCTTAAATTAAAAGGAGTGTCCAAAAGCATGGACAGCCACTCAGGGGGAAAATCCTAAGGATTGTTGAGGGTGAATTTTCACCTGATGATGGGGCCAGGGGAGGAGGAAGGAAAATATCTGCCCAGAAACAACCTTTGGACAGACTAAGAGAAGGAATGAAAAGGTCTGGAAGTTTTCACAGAGGATTTCACCAAGGAGATGGGGATGGAGACTTACGCAGTGCTGCCTCTTTCCTGGCTGGAAAACAAAAGCAGATCAGAGCGTCACCCCCAAAGTTGGTGCCATTTCCCTGA
>NW_020912491.1:0-1000 GCF_003984885.1 Neopelma chrysocephalum | reverse complement strand
CCCTGGCTCTTGTTGGGGTCAATGCTTTTCTCCCTGATATTTGCAACCACTGTCTATAAAATCATGGATAAAGCGCTCAGTAACAATCTCAATTTCACCTGCCAAGGAAGGATTCGGAAAGCAAGGATCAGAATAGATCAAAAGTTTTTGCCTCATTATTTTATCATTGGTTTTGGATATGCCACTTCATTCACAGCAGTCATCTTTTCTGCCCTTCTCCTTCTCTTTTCCCTCTGGAGACACAAACGCAACATGCAGACAAACTCCATGAAGGACCTCAGCACGGATGCCCACATCAAAGCCATGAAATCCATTCTCTCCTTCTTCATAATGTACAGCATCAACTTTATATCTTTGATCCTTACTTTAATTTATTCAATGAGGAATGAAAGTGATGTGATATTTTTAATTTACTTAATTCAGTACACTTTTTCAGGTCTTCATTCCCTTGTTCTGATTTTCAGTAATCCCAATCTGGAAAACAGACTGCTAGGGATTCTGCCCTGTGTGAAGTGCAAGGTTTTCCACAAGAGGGAACTGTAAGAAAACCTGTAGACCTTGCAAAATGCTGTTATTGCTCTGTAGAAAACAAGTCAATTTATTTCTAACGCAACACTCCCGGCAGTGTAGATGATAGAAGTGTTCAGCATTGAAGTTAAGAATATGTCATTAAAATTCTTTGAATTAATATTATTATGAGTTAAATACATTATTATTGTCATTCACTTTGATAGTTCTTGGAGCTGAATTGTTGCCAATAACAAACTCATTTAGACCTTGTACACATGGACTGGCTGCAATTCTGCAAACCTGCCATAAATGCTTTGGCATTCACTGATTGTAACAACTGAGCTAAACAACAGGTTTATTTCAAGTTTGGTTTACGTTTCTGTTCCCGTGTCATATGATGACACGTCTCTGTCACTGGTTGATAACTCTGTAATATTAGGATCTGTATCACCGTCTGGCAGTGGTTGATAACTGATGTGTGAACACGTTG
>NW_020912490.1:0-337 GCF_003984885.1 Neopelma chrysocephalum | reverse complement strand
CAATAAAAGACACAAAGACAGGCTGAAACCCAAAAGCTGGAACAATTAAAAAAGCTCTGAGCACTTCCAACTAGTTGAAATATGGGGTGAACATGACGATAATTGAGGTAAATTAGTAAGAGAAAGAAATATACCCATGAGAAGCACAAATACCAAAACCTGGAGCATCCCAAAACCAGCAAGATCTTCTCATTAGAGTTCAGGGTTTTCTTTCTGACCCAGGCCACGCAAATCACAGAAACAATGAAAGCATTTATCCACAGGCCAGCAAAGGTCTCAAGGGTGGCAACGGCCACAGCCGTGGCAGCGTATGAAGTGACATTGAATTGCTCTGGAG
>NW_020912489.1:0-1068 GCF_003984885.1 Neopelma chrysocephalum | reverse complement strand
CCTGAGTTCCAGCAAAACTTCCATGTTCAGACAGTCAGGTCTTCTCCCCTGACATGGCATTTTTCAGTATTTGGGGATGGCCTGCGCCTGTAACGTTAAGATTCTCTCTCTTGAGACAATGCTCTGCCTTCCATCAACATCATCAACTATCAAAAGAAACTATATTTTTGCAGGAATGCATCCAAACCAATGACATTGATATTTTCTTGGCAATACAGAAATAAAGGGTGCTGGAGATCTGACTAGAACCTGTACTAAAAGCCTACAAACTGTCTGAATGGATTTCAAGGGAGTGTGTGGCAGGCACCATGTTTTGCTGTTGAGATCATCTCCAGGTCTTCTGTAAAAAGCTTTCCTTGTGTCAGTGCTGTAACAAGACCCTTGCAACATGCAAAAACATGCAAATAGGAGCATGTGATAGGATATAGTGATTGCATTTCTGTCCCCCAGAAAACAAGGGCATCATCATTCTGAAGAGAGAAAACACTCATCGTTCATTTCTTGTAGCACTAGAGTTATTTTCTGTGCTTAGGATTTTCCTGGATTACAACATCAGCCAAGATCTTGTTGGTACCTGTGGTCCCAGTGTGCAAGGTCCTGTACTAACCCAGAGTCCAAGGGCACTCAATGCACCGCGTGATGAATTTACCCTTTTCCTGCATATGCTTAGACCTAACCCTGGAAAAAAAGACCCATCTTTCCTTTCAGTGCCTCCTCACTTTGTGGCTCTTCACTTAGTCTTCCGGTATTACCATGGGGAAAAGTCACATGGATTTCAATGCCTGTGAAGGATTAAAGGAATTCCAGTTACAGCAGCTCAGATAAAATTTGTAGCTCCAGGACTCCGGTATAAAAGAGCACAGTGACTCCCCTGACTGTGCTCTGCTGAGAGCACACCCTGCTCACCAAAAGTATCGCTGGTGACAAGTAACAGAAGAACCCAGATCCTAAATCCTCACAGGGATCAAACGTGTCACCTACAAAATCACAACCCTGTCCTCTGCACAAAAACATCTCCATGTTTGTGCCACCCAGCACAGCCCTCCTGAACCAACATGCAAATCCTGC
>NW_020912488.1:0-932 GCF_003984885.1 Neopelma chrysocephalum | reverse complement strand
CCCCACCTTCCCAGCCCACAGCCAGCCCTGGCACAGGGAACCTTCTTGCCCTGGGCCTCTGAGGGGGCAGCAGCAAGTCCTGCTCTGCAGCAGCTTCTCCTGCTGCACCCCAGCAAATCCAGCAGAGCCATCCTGACAGCTCCTGCCCTGCTCTGCCATGTGGCCACTTCCCCTGCACTGCAGCAACTGGGAGAGTCCTGCTGAAAGATCCTGGAAGCTGTGGGATGTGCCAGCTTCAGGAGATGCCTCCAGGAAGGCAAGTTGAACTTTCCCACAGCCAGAGAATCCTATTCAAATCCTGGGAAGGTTTCTCTCGTAGTGAGAGCTCAGTCACCTCCCAGCCCAGGCTGCCTCTCATCTCTCTGCCTTCTCTCCTGTGCCCTGGGTGCTGCAGGCAGTGCCCTCAGCCCTGCTGGGCTGTGCAGAGGAGCTGCTCACCAGCAGAGCTGTCTCTTTGAAGCTCTTCTTGCTTGCCAGGAGCTCCCTGTGTGCCAGGAGCCCGGCCCAGCTCAGCAGCACAGCAACAGCCCCAGGCATTTCATGACCCTCAGGGGGTTTGATGTTGTTTACATGAGACTCAGTCCCTGAGAGGAAGTTCAAACAACTTTTCAAGAAGTCCAAGTGAGATTGAAACACTGAAGTTTCTTGTAGTGCTAATGAGTCTCACTGAGGGACACAATTGAGAAGGTGTCCCCAGGTTCCAGTTAGAGCAGAAAACTGCAGACAGTGATGACAAGGATGGACAAGCAAGGGAAAGGTGGCTCTGATGCTGAATAAACCTTGAGTTGTTTCCTTATTCCAACAGGCCAAGGCCTGACCCCCAGCCCCTGGGAAGGCAGATCTTGTTCCTGCCTCATTCCTCAGGGCTCTTGCTGGGGCACTGGCATGTGGGATGTGCAATGCCAAGGGCAGGACCATGGGGTGGCACCTGC
>NW_020912487.1:0-1177 GCF_003984885.1 Neopelma chrysocephalum | reverse complement strand
CCGCCCCAAAACCCATACAAATGAAGATTCCTCCCAGGGAAAAGGTTCCGGCAGAGAAAACCCTGGCCCCCAAAGGATTGCCCAGGCTGTTCCACCAACTGCACCTCAAAGCCAAAGCTCTCAGGCTTTCTGTCCTGGCCAAAGGGCTGATGATGATTTTGGACAGCCCCGGGCAGGTGGTGCGGGGCCCCCCGCCCCAAACCCCATCCAAATGTAGATTCCTCCCAGGGAAAAGTTCCAGTACAGAAAGCTCTGGCTGCCCACGGAGTGCCCAGTCTGCTCCACAAACTGCAACAAAAGCAAAAGCTTCCAGGATTTCTGTCCTGAGCAAAGGGCTGCTTTTGGTCTGCCCCGGGCTGCCGGTGCCAGCCCCCCAACGCCCCAAAACCCATACAAATGAAGATTCCTCCCAGGGAAAAGGGGCCAGCACAGAAAGCTCTGGCTGCCCACGGAGTGCCCAGGCTACGCCACCAACTGCACCTCAAAACCAAAGTTCCCAGGCTTTCTGTCCTGGGCAAAGGGGTACTGATCCCGTTGGTAAGTCCCGGCTTGCAGGTGCCGGAACCCGTGCCCCAAAACCCATACAAATGAAGATACATCTTGTAGGAAAGTTGCAGAACAGAAAGCTCTGGCTGTCCACGGAGTGCCCAGACTGCGCCACCAACTGCACCCAAAAGCCAAAGCTACCAGGCTTTCTGTCCTGAGCAAAGGGCTGCTGATCCCTTTGGTCAGCCCCGGGCCGCAGGTGACGGCCCGCCCCGCCTTAAAACCCATCCAAATGAAGATTCCTCCCGGGGAAAAGAGGCCAGCACAGAAAGCTCTAGCAGCCCACGGAGTACCCAGGCTGCGCCACCAATAGCACCTCAAAACCAAAGCTCCCCAGCTTTCCATCCCTGGCAAAGGGCTGCTGATCCCTTTGGTCAGCCCCGGGCGCCAGGTACTGGCCCCCCCCACCCCAAAACCCATACAAATGAAAATTCCTCACAGAGAAAATGTGCCAGCAGAGAAAGCTCTGGCTGCCCACGGATTGCCTAGACTACGCCACCAACTGCACCTCAAAGACAAAGTTCCCAGGCTTTTTGTCCGGGCCAAAGGGCTACTGATCCGTTTGGTCAGCTCCAGGCCGCCGGTGCTGGCCCCCCCTGCCCCAAATCCCATACAAATGAAGATTCCTCCC
>NW_020912486.1:0-396 GCF_003984885.1 Neopelma chrysocephalum | reverse complement strand
GCCCAGCCCCAGAGCCCCCCAGGTGTGGGGTATATGGGGGGCTGTGGCTGGGGTCCCCGCAGTGGGGGGGTCTTGGTGCTGACAGCCCCCTCTCTCTGTGCCCCCAGAGCCCCCCCGGCCTTGCCTCAGCCCCCCCGTCCACTTCCTGTCCATCTGTCCATTCCCCCCGAGGGTGCTGGCACCCCCACCCTGTGTCCATCCCATCCGTTTGTCCATTTGTCTGGCCGGCTGCCACCCCCTGCCACTGCTCCCCCTCAGTGTGACACCACACGGCCCTCCTGTCTGTCTGTCCGTCTGTCCCACCGACACCCCAGTGTGACACCGTGCAGCCCTCCCGTCTGTCAGTCCGTCTGTCCCCCTTGCCCTGCTCCTGCACCCCCGTGTGACACGGTGCAG
>NW_020912485.1:0-714 GCF_003984885.1 Neopelma chrysocephalum | reverse complement strand
GCAGGTGGGAGATGCCATGCCACGTCTGAGTTTTCTCTGGGGAAGGTGCTTCTCCCATGCACTGCCTCTCCGTAGCACTGGTGCCACAGCCCCGACAAAACCCCAGCAGAAGTGCTCCTGCTGCCAACAGGGATGCTCCCCGGGACAGGCCAGGAGAGGTTGAGCCTGCGCTGCTGGGCCCGGAGGGATGTTCTGCCTCTCTTGCCCCTCCACCATTCTCACAAGAGCGTGCCCCGGAGGACAATTAAGGAGTCTCCACGTGCCAGCAGAGGTGGGATGTGAGGGAAGAGATGATGGCGGTGAAAGGAGCTCATGGCCTGTCAATCTTGAGCTCCCCGATAGCAACCCGCACCCCTGCCACCCAGTCCGACCCCGCCGCCTCCGCGGTGCAGAGCCCCGACCGCCGCCGCGCTGCCGCCGCTCTCGCCTGGCCTCCGCATCCAGCCCGCACCCGACGAGAGCCCGAGCGGCGCCGGCGCCGGATCAGCCCCCGGGCGGAATTGTCGGAGAAGGCCAGGGGAGGGAGAGGAAAGCAGAGGAGGGAGAGGAGGCGGCCCACCCGGAGCAGAGAGCCGGGGCTGGCGGGGGCAGCGAGACGCCGGGCGGGGGATCGGTGGATGCGGCTCTGGCCGGGAGCGGGTCTGACGGCACTGGCCGCGGTTCTGCTCGGTGCGCAGGGCTGGCGACCGGGGACCGTGGGGGCCGGGGCAGGGG
>NW_020912484.1:0-544 GCF_003984885.1 Neopelma chrysocephalum | reverse complement strand
TTCCAGCAGCGCCTTCACCTCCCACTCCTGGCGCTGGCGGCGGCTCCGGTAGGGATTGTTTTCCAGGGCGTCCAAATTGGGCTCTCCCGCCCCTAAAAAGGGATTTTGGGGGGCTCAGGATCCCAAAAACTTCTTGGGAATCGCCCCCAAATAATTGGGGGGAAAGGGGGAGCGGGAAAATCCAGCGAAGACCCCAAAAAAATCCATTGGGATTCATCAGAGAGACCCAAAATCCAACAGGGGCCCCCCCCAAAATCTAACAAGGAGCACCCCAAACTCCCTCAGGGACTCCCTAAAATTGCCCCCAAATCCCCCTGTGACCCCCCAGACCTCTCTGTGAACCCCCAAAAGTCCTCCAGGACCCCCCAAATCCCCTCAAATCCCCCC
Source organism: Neopelma chrysocephalum (assembly GCF_003984885.1). Taxonomy (NCBI): domain Eukaryota; kingdom Metazoa; phylum Chordata; class Aves; order Passeriformes; family Pipridae; genus Neopelma; species Neopelma chrysocephalum. Next base: position 157 of record NW_020912484.1, on the reverse strand, counting down.
AAACCCCCAACTGTGACCCCCCAAAAGCCCTCCAGGACCCCCCAAATCCCCTCAAATCCCCCCCAAACCCCTCAAATCCCCTCAAACCCCCCCAAATCTCCTCCAAACCCCCTCAAATCCCCCCCAAACCCCCTCAGATCTCCCCCAAACCCCCCCC
>NW_020912483.1:0-487 GCF_003984885.1 Neopelma chrysocephalum | reverse complement strand
GTTGGAGCAGGACCAGGAGCATTCCCATGACTCTGGATAAGGGTCTGGGTTGGAGCAGGACCAGGAGCATCTCCCAGACTCTGGAAAAGGATCTGGGCCAGCAAAAGGCTGGGAGCATCCTCCAGCTTCCAAACAAGGATCCAAGCTGGAAGGGGGCCAGGAGCATCCCATAGCCTCAGGATAAGAATCTGGGCTGGAGCAGGACCACCGGCATCCCACAGCCCCTGGATAAGGATCTGGGCTGGAGCAGGATCGGGAACATCCCCCAGTTTCTGGATAAGAGTCTGGGCTGGAGCTGGATCATGAGCATCCCCCAGCCTCAGGATAAAGATCTGGGCTGGAGCAGGACCAGGAGCATCCCACAGCCTCTGGATAAGGGTCTGGGTTTGAGCAGGACTGGGAGCATCCCCCAGCCCCTGGATAAGGATCTGGGCTGGAGCAGGACTATGGGCATCCCCCAGACTCCAGATAAGGATCTGGGCTGGAG
>NW_020912482.1:0-417 GCF_003984885.1 Neopelma chrysocephalum | reverse complement strand
AAGGATGGACAAGGTTGGATGGACTAGGATACACAAAGATGGATGGAAAGGGATGGACAAGGGTGGATGGATAGGGATGGATAAGGGTGGATGGACAGGGATAGATGGACACAGATGGATAGAGGTGGATGGACAAGTGTGGATGGACAGGGATGGATAAGGGTGGATGGGCAGGGAAGGATGGACAGGGATGGGTAAGGGTGGATGAACAAAGGTGGATGGACAGGGATGGATAAGGGTGGACAAGGGTGGATGGACAAGGGTGGATGGACAGGGAAGGATGGACAGGGATGGATGGAAAAGGCTGGACAAGGGTGGATGGTGACAATGATGGTTGGTGGCAGTGGTGGTGTTGATGGTGGCAGTGCTGGTGGTGGCAGTGAGGGGAAGGGGTGCCTGGGAAGGAATTCCAGGGGT
>NW_020912481.1:0-321 GCF_003984885.1 Neopelma chrysocephalum | reverse complement strand
CACAGCCCCTTTCCCCACCCCGCACTCGGGCCCTTCTCCTCCCCCCCAGCCCCCTCCCTGTCACCCCCCCCCGGCCGCTCGACCCCTCCCCACGCCCCCTCCCAGCCCCCGTTTCCCCCCCAGCCCCCGTCTCCCCCCCATTACCTCCCCCCCGCCCCGTGGTACGCGGGGTGCCCGTTCTCGCGGGGCGGGGCCGCCCCACCGCCCCCCCCGGGGGGGCTCCGCCCAGGCCCCGCCCGGCTCCGGGGGGTGCTCGGGGGGCCACTCGTGGGCGGGGGGGGCGGCGCGGGGCGGGGGCGGCGCCGGGGGCCAGGCGCTCCT
>NW_020912480.1:0-1195 GCF_003984885.1 Neopelma chrysocephalum | reverse complement strand
TGCACGCCGGGAGGTGTGGCGGAGCGGCCCCCGCGGTGCACGCCGGGAGGTGTGGCGGAGCGGCCGCGCGGTGCACGCCGGGACGGCGCATGGCGGACCGGGACGGTACCGGGGGCGGAGGGGCGGGGACGGGACCCCCTTCGCCCCCCACCCACCCCCCGCTGACACCCCCCTATTGCCCCCGCAGGTCCAGGTGCCTGCGGGGAAGAGGCGGAGCAGGACGAGGAGTCCCCGGTGAGCGGCCGGAGCCCGCCTCCCCCCCCCCCCGTTGACCTTTGGCGACCCTTTGGGGACCCCCCCGGTGTCCCTTTGGGTCCCCCCCCCCCGTGACCCTCCCGCTCCCCCGCAGGTCTCGGACCCCGAGCCGGGCGCTTCGGCCGACGCTGACAGTGGGTCTGGGGGTTCCCGGGGGGGTGGTCCGGGGGCTCATCCTTATGGAGACACTTACGGGGCTTTGGGGGACTCTTTGGGGACACTTCTGAAGGTCTAGGGGACACTCCGGGGCCCTGGGGGACATTATGGAGCTTTTGGGGGCTCTTTGGGTCAAGGGTTGGACTTGATGATCTCAGAAATCTTTTGCAATTTGGTTGGTTCTATGATTCTGTTCTGTGATTCTGTGATTCGTGGGGCTTTTGAGCACTTTAAGAGACCTTTGGAAACAGTCGTGGGGTCCTTGGGGACCCTTTGGGGACATTTATGGGGCCCTCGGGGACACTTATGGGGCCTTTGGGGACATTTATGGGGCCCTCAGGGACACTTTCGGGGCCCTTGGGGATCCTGTGGCGGATTTGGGGACGTTGAGTGGTGCTGGGCGTCCAGAATGGGACCTTTGGGGACTTCTGGGGACACTTGAAGGGGCCTTTGTGGACCCCCTGGTGTCCCCCCGGCAGTGGAGCTGCTCCGGACCCTCCTGTCCCGGACCCTCGGGCTCGGGGGGGACAAACCCGAGCGGGTGCTGGACGAGCTGTCCCTGGACGGAGTGAGCCGGTTCCTGCGGAGCGAGCGGTGTACGGGATACTGGGAACGGGGGGCACTGGGAACGGGGGGCACTGGGAATGGGGACGCTGGGAATGGATGGGGGCACTGGGAAGGAAGTGGGGGGGGAAGCTGGGTGTACACACACTGGGAAACCAGGGGGAACCAGCCTTGGGGGCAGTTTTGAGGGGTTATTGGGGGTGGATTTGGGGGCTGACAG
>NW_020912479.1:0-646 GCF_003984885.1 Neopelma chrysocephalum | reverse complement strand
CCCGGGGTATCCCGGTTCCTCTCCCTGCCTGCATCCCCGTGCTCCCGGTGCCTCCAAGTGCCCGTTCCCGCATCTCGGTTCTCATCTCACCTCTATCCCGATGTATTCCGGTTTCCATCCCGATCTATCCCGGTGCCCCATCCTGCTGTTCATCCATGTCTATCCCGGTGTCTATCCCGGTCCCCACCCCAGTCTATCCCAGTATCCCATCCCGGTCTATCGCGGTTCCTATCCCAGTCTATCCCGGTCTCCATCCCAGTCTATCTCAGTATCCCGTCCCAGTCTATCCCGGTCCCCATTCCAGTGTATCCCAGTATCCCATCCCGGTCTATCCCGGTGTCTATCCCGGTCCCCACCCCACTCTATCCCGGTCCTCATCCCAGTCTATCCCGGTCCCCACCCCACTCTATCCCGGTCCCCACCCCAGTCTATCCCAGTATCCCATCCCGGTCTATCCCGGTTCCCATCCCGGCGCCCCCCCCGCGCACGTGCTCCCCCGCCGCTTCCCCCCGCGCATGCGCGCTCCCGCCGCCCCGGCGCCGCCATTTTGTCCGCGGGCGGCCGGCGCGCGGGGGAACCCCCGGGGGCCGCGCAGGAGGCGCCGTCGGCGCGGGGAGCGGGGCGGGGGCCCGCCCGCGGGGCGCCG
>NW_020912478.1:0-646 GCF_003984885.1 Neopelma chrysocephalum | reverse complement strand
CGGCGCCCCGCGGGCGGGCCCCCGCCCCGCTCCCCGCGCCGACGGCGCCTCCTGCGCGGCCCCCGGGGGTTCCCCCGCGCGCCGGCCGCCCGCGGACAAAATGGCGGCGCCGGGGCGGCGGGAGCGCGCATGCGCGGGGGGAAGCGGCGGGGGAGCACGTGCGCGGGGGGGGCGCCGGGATGGGAACCGGGATAGACCGGGATGGGATACTGGGATAGACTGGGATAGAGTGGGATGGGGACCGGGATAGACTGGGGTGGGGACCGGGATAGACTGGGGTGGGATACAGGGATAGACTGAGATGGGATACTGGGATAGACTGGGGTGGGGACCGGGATAGACACCAGGATGGACAGGGATGGGCACCGGGATGGGGACCGGGATAGACCGGGATGGGATGCTGGGATACACTGGGATGGCGACCGGGATAGACTGGGATGGGGACCGGGATGGAGACCGGGATAGACAGCGGGATAGACATGGATGGGCACCGGGATAGAGGCGGAATGGACACCGGGATAGATCGGGATGGAAACCGCATTACATAGGGATAGAGGTGAGATGAGAACCGAGATGCGGGAACGGGCACTTGGAGGCAGCGGGAGCACGGGGATGCAGGCAGGGAGAGGAACCGGGATACCCCGGG
>NW_020912477.1:0-2287 GCF_003984885.1 Neopelma chrysocephalum | reverse complement strand
TAAGGGTGACATGCAAGAAAGTAGAGTGTATTGTCGCGGTTTCTGCTGAGGTGTGTAACAGACGGCAGGGCATTGCAAGAAATGTCAAGGTACACTTGCTGTGAAGGGTTTTTCACTTGTGCTCTTTATGTCGCCTTAAATCTCGTTTGGTGTCGTTCTCCCTCGTGTAGCAGCGCTCAGTCTTTAGATTCCAAGTGTTTAAAATCAATGGAAACTGCGTAATAGGAAGAAAGTAGCAAACATTCTTAACGGCGTTAGTGGTTAGTGGTTTTCTCCTTTTGTGCTCCTTACCAGTCGATGAGCACATCCAGAGTCTTACTGCACCTGGAAGGATTTTGTGAGAATGATCTTGTACACGAGAAGCTCCTTCTGACAAACGAACGTTAATTTCCGAGGGATTGTTACTGTCCCGTGGGCACTTTTCGTCTGCTTTACTCTTCACTGTTGTGTCTTTTTCAGAGATGTGGTTACAGGTTTAGAGAGATGTAGTTATAGGTAGTGCTGTAGCCGAAGCTGTAGTGACAATATGTTCTCATGTGCCTAATGCCCATAAAATGTTCATTTCTTGTTCACAGCATTACTCACACGATTGAACTCTTAGACATACATATTTTACATACATATTTTTCTTCATGAACGGCTTAGTTGAAGTTTTTTTTAAAAGCCTATCGTTATTTATCACTACTGTCTTATAATGCAGAGTTTTCATCTAATGTTAATTATTTGAAGTGCATGAAAGTGGTGTCTAAGTAATGCAATGCAACAAATGTTGAGGAACTGCGAGATTCTGCAGAAATACTTTCTCAGTATGGGCAGGCGTTCCTCTTGTTTGTGTCTCTCCAGCTGAAGCAGAGTGTGGCTACTTCTTGTTGGGAGGAAGAGCCTGTTCTCACAGCGATATTGTGGCCCAGTGATCTTTTGCTAATAATTGCTATAATATAAGAAGCTTTTGAAAGAGAAACTGAGTCCTGTATTCTGTATATTTGTTACTTTCGAGGCAGTGACAAAGGCAGCATAACTGGGAACTGAGTTATCACCAGGACGCTGTGAATGAGCCCCGTGGTAATACATGGAGCTATCTGTTGAGCAATAGGAGCGTTAGGAAAACCTGGTGTATCCGTAGTTTTTCAACTCCTGGTCTATGTAGTGCTTGAAATGATTCAGCTGGTCATAACGTGCCCTGCTCTGTCCAGACTCATGAATCAAGAGCTGTTGATGTGTGTGGAGTCTCGTATTCCATGATTTGCTTTGCTTGTTGCTGAGAGATGGTGTCAGTGCAAACAGGCACAGAGGAGGATCAAGTGCTTTTTCGTAGACGTTGCTCTCAAGAGTGTTTTATCGTTTTTATTTTCAGAGCATCCCACGCCGGGAGCATTCAGTGTTTTATTGATGCAAATTATACATCAGTGCGTTTGTGCTGCGGGTAATCTGCCTTCTCTAGTTTTGCACTTCTGAAATTCCTTCATGCGACTTTTTTTGTCGTCTTTTTTCCTCGAAGTTTCTGTCCTGGGAAAGGTAGCTGACAAGTCATGCATGCCTGGGCCACCAGTGCATATCCTGGGTGCATGGATACCTTTTTGCTGTGCGTCCATGTTTAGATCTTCTTATTTACCCCATTCACTGAAAAACCTTTTTGAAGAAATGTTTTAACAGGTCATTTTACCCAATTCTAGAGCAGTAAATTGTAGTAATCCCCTTGATTCGTAAAAGTGGGAGTGCGTACTGGCAATGCTGTTCTGGAGATTAAGACTTGCCGTTTTCCCCCAGTCTCAGTCACTCTGAGAGGGATATAAAATAAAACAAATATAAACGAGAATCTCCTGAAAGAAAATGCTGGTTCTGGTGCTTCCCTTCTACACAGGCTTCTCTTTTGAAGAACCTTGTAGATGTTGCTTCACAGAGATGGTAGAAACGAAATAAAAGAGCTGGGTAAAGACAGCCCACAGAATAATAGAAGGGATTGGAATCTGAAAGGCATTTGCTGTACAGTGGATCTGCTTCTACTTACCTGTACTCACCTGTCCTCCCCTCTACGAAGTCTATGTGATCCTCCACTGCTTGGTAACGTGATCCCCAGCCAGACTCTGAATTTTCACTTCTGAACAGAGCTGCTCGTTTCCACTTTCCGGGGGTATAGGAAAACTTGTGAAATTGAACAACAAATCGAGCTTCTCGGTAACCGATGACGGCGACACCCGGGAGGTGCTTGCGGTGCGGCCCCGGGCGCGACCCCCTCGGGAGCGGCCATGAGGCGGCTGCAGTGTTGCGGCGGCGCCTCCGGGTGCCG
>NW_020912476.1:0-1178 GCF_003984885.1 Neopelma chrysocephalum | reverse complement strand
AGACCAGCTGAGTGAGATTAAGACAAAGGAAGAAGAGCATCAGCGCAAGATCAATGACCTCAATGCTCAAAGAGCTCGTCTGCAGACAGAAGCAGGTAACACACCACCACATCTCTCTGGAATGGAACAACCTGTAACTAATGATAACAAAAAAAGGAATGAAGCTTTGCTCAAGTTGATCTAGTCTCTGTGATCTGTTATATAGTGCTTAAAAGATACATTGACTTAGTATTGATTTTAAATTGCAGTCTGCCTGTAAACTTTCTTAGGTGAATATTCACGCCAGGTGGAAGAAAAAGATGGTTTGATATCTCAGCTATCCAGAGGCAAACAGGCATTCACTCAACAGATTGAGGAACTAAAGAGACATTTAGAGGAAGAAATAAAGGTAAATGTATTTCCAGTAAGGGGGTTGACTTTGGACTGAGGTTCTGTTTTCTTTCAGGATATGTCCTACTCTCACATAAAATCAGAATGTTAGCCATATCAGTTTAATTTTTGAGCTATCAAACAAGATGGACAATTTTGCCACCTTAATCTCTAGTGTGGGAAGGGAAATTGAGGAAGACATCCTCTCCAATTTGGATACTAAGACAGAGAAAAACATTTTTAGGTCTTTATTCAGATTTATAACGGTATATAAAAAAAGATTGAGATATATCTAAAAATAAACTGTGCGTCTTAGTCTACTTTTCTGAGCTGAAAATTTAGAGTATATTTAGAGTATATTTAAAGGGATTCAACAATTTATAGGTGTCATTTAGAATTTATCCATCATCTTTCCTGAGAATACTTTCTACATTCTGATGAATGAAGTGATAAGAAAGTTCTCTATATGTGAAATCAATATGCTATTTTCCCATGGGTTGACTTTAAATGTCAGATGGAAAGACTCTTCAACCACTTCACTTCGTGAAGTTAACATTCTGCGGTCTCACAGGAAATTAATTGTCCCCATCCAATTGTCTCCCAAGGCCAAGAACGCCCTGGCCCACGCCCTGCAGTCCGCTCGCCACGACTGTGACTTGCTCCGGGAACAATATGAGGAGGAGCAGGAAGCCAAGGGGGAGCTGCAGCGCGCCCTGTCCAAGGCCAACAGCGAAGTGGCCCAGTGGAGAACCAAATACGAGACGGACGCGATTCAGCGCACGGAGGAGCTCGAGGAGGCCAAGTACGTG
>NW_020912475.1:0-345 GCF_003984885.1 Neopelma chrysocephalum | reverse complement strand
CCCGATTCCCCCCAAATCCCCCAATTCCCCCCATTTTCCCTCAAATTCCCCCCGTTTTCCCTCAAATCTCCCCGATTCCCCCCAATTCCCCCCATTTTCCCCTCAAATCCTCCCTTTTTCCCCTCAGATTTTCCCCCATTTTCCCCAAATTTCCCCCCCCGGGACCCCCCCTCACCTGCCGAGGCCCCGCCCCCTCACGCGCCCGCGGCCGTTGGGGTTCGAATTTCCCGCGCTCGGCGCTGATTGGCTGAGGGGCCCCCACCTCACGGGGAGCCGGGCGCTGATTGGCTGAGGGGCCCCCACCCCACGGGGAGCCGGGCGCTGATTGGCTGAGGCGGGAAAAGG
>NW_020912474.1:0-999 GCF_003984885.1 Neopelma chrysocephalum | reverse complement strand
TTCTTATATCCCCTTTATCAGCAAACTATTTCTTATATCCCCTTTATTAGTAGATTATTTTTTATATTACCTTTGTTAGCAAATTATTTCTTATATCCCCTTTATTAGCAGATTATTTTTTATATTACCTTTGTTAGCAAATTATTTCTTGTACCCCCTTTATTAGCAAATTATTTCTTCTATCCCCTTTATTAGCAAATTATTTCTTATACCCCCTTATTAGCAAATGATTTCTTATATTACCTTTATTAGCAAATTTTTTCTTATATCTCATTTATTAGAAAATTATTTCTTATACTCCTTTATTAGCAAATTTTTCCTTATCTCCCCTTTATTAGCAAATTATTTCTTACACCCCCTTTTTTGGCAAATTACTTCTTATCCTCCCTTTCTTAGCCCATCATTTCTTATCAAAGCTCCCCCTGGGCTGGGCACTGCCAGCCTTGCAAAATCCATTTTTTGCCCAGCAAAACATGGAGGGAGCAAATGGCTCTTCAGGAGATGCTGCAGGGTTTATAATCTGGATTTCCAGAGGTGCTGGGAGGTAAAATAAACTTCTGGAAATCCAGATTATAACCCTGCAGCATCTCCTGCCTCTTCCTTCGGGTCCACCCAGAGCAAGTTCCTTGTCCCTGGGGAATGTTGGCAGGCAAACAGCATTGTCAATAACTGGGAATTGCACTAATTGGGATATTTAATCCCCGGTTGCAATTTGCCCTGGTGCTGAAACCATCATCCCCTGGCTATAAAAGGCCCCAGTGTGAGGAGCACAGTGGAGTTTTTCATGCCAGCTGCTGCTCGGGGTCGTGGCTCCAGCCTGGCTGAAACCTGTGATTAGAAAATTAAACCAACAAAAGGCCACGTTCCAGCCCCTTCCATCCCAACCCAACCCACAGAGGGAGGGCTGGGACCTTCTTCAGGAGCAGGGAATTGCATCCCAGGATGCCAAAGGCCGCTGGAAATGTGGGAATTCTCCCAAGCAGGAGGAAAGGAAGAACC
>NW_020912473.1:0-2118 GCF_003984885.1 Neopelma chrysocephalum | reverse complement strand
AAAGATGAGAACGAGATCCTGCCCCCAGATCACCTGAACGGGGTCAAAATGGAGATGGACGGACACCTGAACAAAGAATTCCACCAGGAGGTTTTCCTGGGAAAAGAGATGGAAGAGTTTGAGGAAGATTCAGAGCCCAGAAAAAACAGGAAGAAGCTGATGGTCATTTTTTCCAAGTAAGTTGGGCGGTGCCAAGAGCAGGGAAAAGAGTAAAAATTGGAGTGGTTTCCTGTAATATTTAAAAATTACAATGGTGAAGGGGAAATCCTCATCCTGTAAGTGCTGGGTTTGTGTTTTGAAGGTGTTAAAAACCCCAGGAATTCAGCAATCCACAGGACAGCCCAGTGAAATTAAGTGTTAACAAAGTCAGTTCCTCAGAATTTAGAAAAAGAGAACGAAACGTGAGAGTGAAAAGATTAAAGTTTTCTTTTAGAGCTTTTTAAAAAAGTTCATCTGTTTCTTTCCTTGGTATAAAAATATTTACTTTAAGACCTTTCCTAAAGCACTTTTTGTGCTGGCTGAGGTCTGGGTCAGGTGTTTGGAGGTCAGTTATTGTGCTGGAAATCAAACCCAGGGTGTGTTTTTAGACACAAGGTGGCACAATTGGCTTTATTTGCATTTTTGAATGAAGGATTAATTTTCTTGGAGCAGCTGAAATTACATTGGTGCCCTTAATGCTGCTGATTCCATGAGTTTAATTTTAATTTAGGGTGGAATCTTTTATTATATCTATTATTTACTCACTTCACTGGTAGAATATATAAAAATATTAAGATTTCTTTACTGGTTTACATTTATTGGAAACACTGTTAGTAAATTCTCCTTCTCAAATTGCAAACTCTTTAATTTCTGCCTGTTTGTTATGAAAGAGGTTTCTTAGGAAGCTTAAAGTAATTGGATTTAAGATTAATTTTATTCAGATCCTTAAAATTACAGTCCCTCAGATGATCAGATTAAAAATGTAGGGAAGCACTGGGGGGGCTTTGATTGCTTTCTAGACATCTCCTAAAGAGAAATCCTGGGAATTTCTGTGAAAATCCAAAGTCCTGGGCTTCCAAATGTTCTGGAATTGCTCTGTTGGAAGGCACAAAGGTGTGGTTTTAATCAATGAAAGCTGAGATTCCTCAGTGTATAAATTAGGATAAAAGAGTCAATTCAAAGCATAAATTATTATCTAACAAGATTAGTGAAAATAAAGTTGGAACATGATTTTTCCAGGCAAGTTCCATGGGACTGAAACACTTGGTAATTCTGTGTTTTGCTTCCTGGTGTCTCTCCCTGAAGTTGCTCTTTGGATGAAACACAAACCAGCTCTGAAGTGATTTATGGGCTCGAAAAAAAATTGGCATTTTTGGGGCTCAGGGTGAGACCTGAAAGTGGGTTCTTGATAATGGACCTTCTGGAAGGTGACCACAAAAAAATCTGATTTTTTTTCATGGCTTGTGGTTGAGAAACTGGGCTGAAAGTGGTTTATTTTTCTTTTATCCATATATAATAGAACCCTTACTATAGGAAAAATTCAGTTATCCTACAAAGTGCCCACTTGTTTCTTACTCAGAGGTGCCACCTGTGTGCTCTCATGACCTAAATGAGCAATAAATGGGATGTTTGTTCCCTTCCTCGGTCGTTATGGGGTGATTTAGGTGGAAAGTACAGCTTGGAAGTAGGAAGTTTGATGGCTTTGATCTAAGGAAACCAAATGTTAAATGTTGAGGGGGAAAATGCTCTGCTTTAGTCTCATTTTTATTGTACCTGTTCCACGTCAAACCTGGTGGGTGCAAAATCACCATCTCATTGCTCTTGTCACTGATATTTAAATATAGCCCTGCTATGATATTTAAACCCCTCTCATAACAGTTTTTTATTGTGTTTTAGAAGACTGGGGTTGTTATTTGGCCCGAGCTTTTAACATTTAGTTGACATTTAAAGGCAAATCACATATTCAAGAACTCGAGTTTCTATGATAACACTCCAGTGATGGAGAGATAACAAAGCAAGAGTCGAGCTGGGGGTTTTTATTATGTTTGGGGTTTGTTTTTTCAATTGAACCAGAGTGGTTTTGGTGTGCCTTAAATAGATTCTTGCCTCTTAAATGTTAGTGGTGGCTTTTCAGTTGTA
>NW_020912472.1:0-1385 GCF_003984885.1 Neopelma chrysocephalum | reverse complement strand
GGAGGCCTGGGAAAAAGTGGACATGGAGATTGGGAATGGGGTGGGCACATCCCCCTGGGGGACATGGAGACTTGCAACCTGGTGATCATGGGGACCTGGGGCACATGGAGGCTGGGGACAGGGTGACCATGGAGACCAAGGCCATGAAAGGGAAAGGGGCACAGTTGGGCGTGTCTGCCTGGGGCATAGTGAAACCTGGGATGGGGGGGACACGGAGACCTGGGCCACGCTGGGTGTGTGCACCTGCGGGGTGTGGGCATCTGGAACATGGTGACCACGGGGACTTGGGACATGGCAGGCGGGAGTGCACGGAGACAGGACGAGGGGGACGGCCCCAGCGCCACATCACCCCCGACGCCCGACACCCCCCGTTCCCTTCCAGCTGAACTACCTGGGGCCCCCCTTCAATGAGCCCGACTTCAACCCCCCGCGCCTGGCGCGTGCCGAGCGGGTGCCCAGCGCCACGGTGGACCTGGACCTGTGGAGGGGGCTGACGGACAACGCCCGCCTGGCCGCCAACTACCGCGCCTACAGCCGCCTGCTGTGCTACCTGCGCGTGCTGGACGGGCAGGTGGGCACGGCCGAGCTGCGCCACCGCCTCGCCCACTTCTGCGCCAGCCTCCAGGGGCTGGTGCTCAGCATCGGCGGCGTCATGTCCTCCCTGGGGTACCCGCTGCCCGCCGGCCCCGCCGGGCCCCCCGCCGGGCCCCCCGGGGCCCCCCAGGCCTCCAATGACTTCCTGAAGAAGATGGACGACTTCTGGCTGCTCAAGGAGCTGCAGACCTGGCTCTGGCGCTCGGCCAAGGACTTCAACCGCCTCAAGAAGAAGGTGCCGCCCGCCGTGGTCACCCTGCGGCTGGAGGCCAGGGGGTTCTGAGCGCCCTGCCCGCGCCCCCACCTGCCTCGCACCGGTGGGACACGGATGGGGCTCCTCACTCGGGTGCCCTCCCCACCACCAGTGTGCCTTGAGCAGTGGGGCTCCTGACCCCAAAGTGCCACCAAAGCCACCCCACAGCCCCTGTGTCACCACGATGTGCTGTAAGGGGTGAGTCTCCTGACCCCAAGTGCCACCAAAGCCACCCCATGTTCCCTTTCCACCACCAGTGTGCCTTGTGAAATGGGGCTTTTGATACCAAAGTGCCACCAAACCCACCCCACATCCGCTCTGTCACCACACTGTGCCTTAAGGGCACGTCTCCTGATCCCAAAGTGTCACCGAAGCCACCCCACAGCCCCTCCGTCATCATACTTCGTCTTAAAGGGGCAGGGCTCCTTACCCCAAGTGCCACCACAGCCATGCCATGTCCCCTCTCCACCACCAGTGTGCCTTGAGAGACGGGTCTCCCGATCCCAAAGAGCCACCTCACAGCCCCTCTGTCACCACA
>NW_020912471.1:0-487 GCF_003984885.1 Neopelma chrysocephalum | reverse complement strand
GCCGGGGAGCCCCTCAGCTGGGTGCTGACCGACCATTTCGGGACGGGCACCCACAGCTTCACGCTGCCCACGCACCGCCGGCGCGGCCACATGCAGGTGGCACTGACGGTGGCGGCGCGGCGAGCGCAGGCCCGGGGGTTCCCCACTTTCGGGCACACGGTGCTGTGGAACGGGCCCATGCAGCAGCTGCAGGAGCTGCTGGGCTACCAGCGCCTGCCCGGGATCTGCCGCTACATCCTGCACAACCCCGGCATGGACAAGGACGGGCCCTGAAGCCCCGCCGGCCCCTCCCCGGGGCAGGGGTGTCACCGCGCCGCAGGACGAGGGAGAAAAGCCAGCCCCAAATTAAAGAGTGTTGTGGGGTCTCTGATGGCTGCTGAGAACTGGGATGGGGGGACATGGAAAATGGGGACGTGGTGGGCACGTCCACCTGGGGGACGTGGGACATGGGCAGAGGGACGAGGAGACTGGGGACATGGTGTGCAGG
>NW_020912470.1:0-673 GCF_003984885.1 Neopelma chrysocephalum | reverse complement strand
ATGTTCTTTGAAATAAAATAGTCCAAATTCTTTACTTAAAATCCCTTAAAAGAACAGTTTACCATGTATACATTTGTCATATTCACTGGCTGTGTATTAAGCCATGTTTGAATTATATGTTGATAAATAGAACTCTTGTTTGTGCTTTGACACTCATTATTTTAATTCCATATCCCTTTTGAATCCCATTAATCTCTCCCTGAAAATATTATATTGCTCATCATGTAGGAGCTTTGTCCTTGTAGTTAACAGCCAGGGAAGGACATGCAGGGGGAAGCCCAGAGTACAGTTCACACTGTGAATGAGCTGTCAGACATGTCTTCAGCACCTCCTTCACAAGGTCACAGTGAAAAACCGAGTTTTCCCCCTAAATGAGTGTCTTAGATACCTGTGTGTGCCATTCATCTCAGATGGCAAGTGTCAGCCTGATTCCTTTGGCTGAGGTGACAAGCAGGGGCAGTGTTTGCTCCCGCTCTGCAGTGCTGGGAGCTCTGACTGAGCTGCTGTGCCACCGAGGAAAAAAACAATTTCAATCTCTGCCCAAGCATTTTTGCTGTCGGGCACTTCTGCTGAGCAGCCCAATTGTGAGCTGGAGAATCTGAGAAAAATGCAACCCGTGTGGGGCGGGGGGGGGAGGGTTTTCTGCTGAGGCCAGGGAAATAACTTCTGTTTT
>NW_020912469.1:0-550 GCF_003984885.1 Neopelma chrysocephalum | reverse complement strand
GGGAGGGGAGCGGACCCCTCCAGCAGATCGTCACGGGGATGGCGAGGGGCGACCGGACTTTGGGGCGGCTCCTCCTGGGGATGGCGAGAGGGGACCGGACCTTGGTGCGGCTCCTCCCGGGGATGGCGAGGGGCGACCGGACCCCTCGGGCTGCTCCTCCCGGGGATGGCGAGGGGCGACCGGACCCCTCGGGCTGCTCCTCCCGGGGATGGCGAGGGGGGTACCGGCCCTTGGCGGGGCTCCTGCCGGGGCTGTCGGGGGTCCCTCCGCGGGGCCCCCCCGGGCTGTCGGGCTGCCCGGTCCCCCGCAGGTGCCCCCGCGCGGCGAGGGCCGGTGCGTGACGTCAGGCGGGGCGGGCGCGGTCCGGTGCCGGCCGGGCCATGGCGGAGCGGTGGCGGAGCGGCCCCGGTAGGTGAGTGCGGCGGCCCCGGCGCTGCCCGCGCTGTCCCCGAGCCCCGCGGGGCGCGGCCGGGGCGCGGTGCGGGGGGAGCGGGTCCGTGCCCCGTGCGGGACCGCCCGCCGGGAGCGCCCCTGGGAGCGGTGCCGGTGT
>NW_020912468.1:0-5360 GCF_003984885.1 Neopelma chrysocephalum | reverse complement strand
AAAAGAAAAAGAAAAAGAAAAAGAAAAAGAAAAAGAAAAAGAAAAAGGCTAGGGAGCAAAGCTACATCCATCAAAGATAAGTATGCCTGTTGTGTTTCGACACTCAAATCTTTAAATTGACAGTTTTTGAAGGCAGGAAAAGTCTTTGAATAGACCTTTACTTTCATTGTCCTACTCTCTGTGTTTGGTCCTGCACTTTCTGCATGTAGGTGTCCAAACCACTACTGAAAGAACTCAGTCCTCTGAATGTCTCAGAATCTCTTCTATTTTTGCAGTATTGATACTATTCCTACAAAAATCATCACACAATGTTTTTGTGGCCTTTATTGGAATGAGCTGTGTTTCCTACACTTATTTTGTTCTTCCTGTACTATTCACCGGCACAGCTACTTCTTCTGGTTTTAAAGCATTTGTATAGAAACAAATCAGCTGCATACAAATGGATCTGCACTGATGTGCCTTCTGCTTCCAAACAGCATAAGGCAGCCAAATTTCTACAAGAGATCAAAGAGTTAGGTTATGCGGGTAAAGGTGTGCATTGGAGACAGAACAGCTGCTACAGAGTCTTTTGAACTTCCATCTACCACTTCCCTGTTTCCAAGCATGGTGTCACGGCAGCAGTTTTTCACAGCCATCAGAGACTGCATTCTTTCCCAAACTGTTACCAGACCTCTGGTGTAAGACTTCTGGCATATGCTTGTGCTGTGTAATTGCAATTTAGTGTGGTTGAGGCTTATGCAGACTGAAGTACTGTGTGTTGAGAACTGAGTTTAGCATTTCTGAAGTGAAGTCACTGCAAATGAGTGGTATACACTGTCCACATCTTAGATAAAAAGCAATTACTTCTTCCATTTGTCCTGTGGTATAATAGTTCTGAGCTGTCCAACAGGAGTGATATTATAAAAATCCACTTTATATTTTAAAAACAATACAATTTTCTTGCCCTATTTGCAATTTGAAAAAAAACTGGAAGGCTGTATGCTCTTTCCTGAGCAACTTGCACCCACAGCACAGTCCAGGGGCCCTATGCTGATGTGGGCTTGTGCACACAGCTGATTGTGACTGGAAATGAAGATGACTCTTTGTCTCTTCTGTCATGTTGAATTCTAGGACTGGCATTTAAGGAGCCCTTTTGAATGAGTAGCTTCAAATTGATCCAGTTTGTTGAAAAGCTTGAAGCCCACTGAATTGAAAAATAGCATTTGGAATGGAAAAAAAAGAGAGATTTCAAGTCACTATGCAAGCTTTGTGAGACTGGATTTTGCATTGCAGCAGTCATTTAGAGTGTGCAACTGCTTGTTTCAGCATTCTTTTAATTCATTGACTCTTATCCCACTAAACTTAGAACAGGAAAATATTTCTCTGTGTGTGTGTGTGTGTGTGTGTGTATGTGTGTCTCTGTGTGTGCATGTATGTATTAGTAACAGCTATATGTAAGAAATAATTCTTTGAAATACCTCCTAATGTTTAAAAACATTTGGAAGCTATTCAAATGTACTTTTCTGAGCATGTTGCAGTTGTGAATACTGTGTGTTATGTATGGCTTTATGCAGATCTGTAGAAGTTGCAATATATGGTTAAAATCCATAGTTATAAACCTAAAGGCTGAATTATAAGATTTGTGGATAATCAATTACTATGGATTAGAAATTTATTAAGACATTATTATTTTACCAACTATTAATAAATACAAGAATTGTTAATGATGTCATGTGAACACACACTGATAATTTCTAAGCTTTGCTATTTTTTCCCTTCAGGAGGTCTTGTGACTAGAATCTTGTAGTTTTTTTCTAATTGTAACATCATGAATCAGCAATTAGCCTTCTGCTCACAGAAAAACTTCAAGCTGTGCACTTCAAAATCTGATGTTGAAGTTTTTTAGTAAGATTGCACTATGGATTTATTCTATGTTTTAAAAACAATCTAGACATTATGAGGACTATTAAGACTTACTGCTTAAATATTGATTTAAAGCGCATATTTCCATGTCTTATCCATTTCTCTAGAATATGTTGGTTTTGATTAGGGGTTAACGAAAGGATCTAGAAAATTCCGTGCTTCAAATGTCACAGCACTGATCACAACCATAAATTTATTATCTGTCTTCACTGTCTATCTGTTCTCCATCCTCAGAAGAGACTGCCTTCCAGGAGAGCAGTCTCAGGCTATACTGATATCTTGAGCCATGTTAAAGGATTGTAGTAAGTTTTCACAGTCCAAACAGTTGACAGTGTACAGGCTAGTGAACAGTTTGACCATGCTGATACACATGTGCTGTTCAGATTACTAGGACAAATGTAACCACTGGGGCAAAGGTTAGCAATTTAATTAGAATACCAGGTAAAATTCATATCACATGTCATTTGCTGAACAGGACCCATGTCATTTTACATCTATTATATAGTGGTGAAAGGAAAGGGAAAGTCAGGTAACATTTATGTAAACAATATAATTAGAAAGCTAGTTTTTAGGGTGCCACATAATAATCTTCAGGTTTTGTAATTTTGATGCATTGCCTATGTTTCATCACAGTAACACCCTCCAGGGTGAAATGCTCACATGGAAAATAGCAACAATTTGGCACTGCCATGTATTACAGTTACCAGAATAAAAAAATCATAAACTCCTAGAAAGTTTGCTGTTGAGGAATATATTTGGTGCAGGTGGCTTGGTGTGCACTTCTAGATTGAGCTCTGGGGGAACAGGAGCCCAAGATAAGGGGCCATGAACTGCTGATTCTTTGTATAACAATCTCAGGGACCTGTGGCACAGCCAAGTGACCAGACACTTAGAGACATGGCAGGGGGGCTCGGGAAAAAGAGCAAAAGTTTTGGGTGCTTGGACTGTTAGGATATCAAATCCAAGGGTGTCATTTGTTTGGAGTCCCTTCTCAGAGGCACCAGCTCAGGCTGTTGTTGCACCATGAATGAATGGCTTTATGGAATGAGACATCTATGAGTCTGCTATGGGAAACCTGGGGCCGAACTTGTAAGGAAACCTGGTCTGACTGTGTGTGAGTGGGGTGTGTGGGGAGTCAAGGGGGGACCCATCGGGTCACTGGAGCCTCCCACTGTGAAGGGGCTTTGGTCCCAGCTGCAACAATCTCTGGCCTTGGGAATGTGGCTGCCAGAGAGTCTCTGAATGATCAGACTGGGAAGTTTCCTTATCATTGTAAACATTTAACTGAAGATCAAGGATATTAATTGTTATGAGAAGTAATGATAGCAAGAATAATATTGGGGATAAATTTCCAATTTAAAGGTTTAAAGTAATTCCTCACTAGTAAAAATTAGGATAAAAATATAACAGGGATGAGCTGACCTCAAAGGTGCCTAATTAGTACAGTGGGTTTATTCTACATGATACTGGTAACAGTTGGAAACAAGGTGCTGGGTTTAAATAAAAAAGTAATTTGCCTGAAATTTTCTTATCAGTTGCTAAATTCTGGATCTGTATTCTGTTTTCCAAGGTGTAAGTTTTACAGCCTAAAGACCAGTGTCCTCTGTTATATACAAAAGCCATTCAGACTTCCAGTTGCTAATAGCTGGTGAGGCTTTTGTCTGTCCTCAGATAGTACAATGACACTGGTTCCAGAGTGATACTTGCACAGAAGGGAGATATGTAGCTGGACTGTGGAGAAGAAAATAGAATAGTTGCACCAAAGTCGTAGTTTACTATAGTTGCAGAAGATATATTCTTATAAAGACTGTACATGTAGTTGCTTACACTTTTGCATTTATAAATGCAATATGCCTGAGAAGCTGATCAAGGCAGTGACTTGCAATCTTGTGCTTAGTTTATGGGATAACTCAAAATTGACATTTGGTGGCTACACATAAATAGAATAATTTGCTCCTAAGAAAAAGTGTCATACTTAAAATGTGATATTTTTCTTTTCAAAATGAAAGAAGCCTTTGGCGTAAAATTTATTCGGGGTCACATTTCACCTATAACCTGTTCTGGTTTTTTTCTTTCTCAAACCTGTACCTAGTTACACTTTAATATTTGCAGTCTCTCTAGATTGTCAACATCATTGTATAATAACCAACTTATTATAGAAAGCAGCAAATGCCATGCTGCCAATCACTTGTCCATCACACTAACAGGTGCACTGCCATTGTCAGTGTCAAGCTGAATACTGGGGATCAGTTAGACAGGTGGAGTAATCTACTCATCTTGTAGTGGCAGAAGGGGACACCTTATCAAGGAAAAAAGAGAAGTGACTTCCCTTGGTGAATTTGGTATGTGGCTGTATAACTTGGATTTATAGTCTCTGTGTAGAAACTGATGTGCAGACTAAATTTTACTCTAAGGGAGAAGGGCAGTTCTTTAAGTTATTACGCAAGAGTATTTCTTTTTCCTTTTTCTTCACCTTATCCATTGTCATTCTCACCGTCTGCCCCCACTCTCCCATCCTCAACCTTTCACTATTGTCAACTTAACAGACTGCTAGCTGCTAAATCCTTGAAAGATCTGTCAGTCTATTGGAGTAAAATAAATAAGAAAAAAGAGTCAAACTACAATGAGAAGGAGCAATTAATGTGTATTAAATTTTTTCCTGCTGCCATTTTTTTTGGCAGTGTCTGGAAGAGAGAGGTCCAGAGCATGGTTTACCATTTCATCTGAAGAATAAATGTAGGAGCTATTCCTTCAGTACCAATGCCAGTCTTCACCTGTCCTAATCTCTGTAGCTATGACAGGTGGTGGTTAATACCTAGAAAGTTTCAGGGGGCATCAGAGAAAAAAATTGCTTTATTTACCTCTCTGTTACTATCAGTGTGCTGGAGAAATTCTCAGGTATCATCTGTGATCAGACTGGAGCTTTAAGCATGAGAGCTAAGTTGGGTGTTAGTACCTGTAGCTTCTAACTAAAGCTGTCTGTGGTCATGGTCTGTGGTCATTTACTGGCCCAGTTGTCTGAGCCAGTAAATAGAGCTATTAGAGCTATGAGTCTTCAAAGTCAGAATGGTAGAGGCAGCCTCAGACTAAACAGTGGGAAGGAAGAATTCATAGTAATGGTTTTGAAATCTCACTTTTATTGCAGCACAGAGAACAGCGGCTGGTTGGTAGATGAGATATACTGTAAGTTAATTCTAAATTACTCACAGGAGCAGTCCTAGGAGTACATGTCCCCTCAGACTATGAAATTTGGGGTTTAAACAAACTTATGTTGCTAAAGTGTCGATTTTCTTTCAGGTACTGCTAATAATAGGCTTGACCTGTGGGTTGACAGGGGATTTTGTGGTGTATTGACTGTCTTGTTTATCAAATGACTCTCATAATCTCCAATTCCATCATCTAGATATGTAGTTCAGCAATTTTTGTTAAGACCTGAGCTTCCTCCCCTCCCCTCCCCT
>NW_020912467.1:0-513 GCF_003984885.1 Neopelma chrysocephalum | reverse complement strand
TATGAAAGGGGCCGAGCGGCCGCGGGGCAGCAGCACAGGCAGAGCCAACAACAACAACACCACGGGGACCCTGGGCTGCTGCTGCTGCTCACCCTGGCCCTGCTCGTCCCCCACCAGGCTGCGACCAGGAAGGTAAGGGCAGCCCTGGGGCAGAGTCTGGCCGTGCTGTGCTGTGCTATCCCGGGGACGAGGGTGGCTGGATGAGGTTGGACTCCCTGGCTGTGCCATGCTGTGCACCACCATCCCTGTGGTGCACTGTGAGCAGGCACAGGGCTGCCTGCTGTTGCTGTGCCAGGCTCTGCTGTCTGGTGCCATGCTGTGCCATGCCATCCTCTGCTGTCCTGGGCCATGCTGTGCCAGCCCTGGGGCACAGTGTGCAGGCCTTGAGGGGGTTGCATGTTTTCACTTTGCCATGCCTTGCTGTCCTGTGACACCCCAGCTCACAGTGTTTGTGGCCAAGGGGCTGCATCCTGTGCTTTCCTGTGCCATGCTGTGCCAGCCCTGGGCCAGCTG
>NW_020912466.1:0-1018 GCF_003984885.1 Neopelma chrysocephalum | reverse complement strand
ACAAGAGGACATGGCCTCAGGCTGTGCCAGGGAAGATTTAGGTTGGACATTAGGAAGAATTTCTTCACAGAAAGGGTGATTAGACATTGGAATGGGATGCCCAGGGTGGAGTCACCGTTCCCGAAGGTGTCTAAGGATAAAGACTGGACATGGCACTTAATGCCATGGTCTAGTTGACACGGTGGTATTCGGTCATAAGTTGGACTCGATGATCTCAGAGGACTTTTCCAACCTAAATGATTCCGTGACTCTCTGATTCCTTGAGGGTAGGAGAAGGAAGGAACGAGGGCGTCTGCGAAGGCGCGAGGGGAGGGCGGAGGGCGCATGCGTGCGGCGCCCGCCGAGCCGCCCCTGCCTGGTGCGCGCGGACGGGGAGCGCGAGTGTGGGCAGCGGTGACGTGATGACGCCGCTGTGCGCGTGTCGCCAGCCGCGCGACCCACGCACGGTCCGCCGGGCTCGTGCCTGCTCCTCCAGCCGGGCCGGCGCGCGGGCGGGGCGGAGGCTCCATCCCTCCTCCATCTCCTCCTCCTCCTCCTCCTCCTCTTTCTCTCCCTCCTCCTCCTCCTCCTCCTCCTCTCCGTTCTCCTCCTCCTCCTCCTTCTCCTCCTCCCCCTCCTGCCCGGGTCCCCTCTCCGACGGCCCGGCCCCTTCCCCTCGGCGGAGCGACGCCTCCTCCTCCTCCTCCTTCTCCCGCTCCCGGCCGTGCCGGACAATAGGGACGAGCGCGGCGCGTGTCCCTCGGCGCGGCCCCCGGCCCTCCATGCGCGGCGCGGGGCAGCGGCGCTGACAGCGGCTCCCGCCGGCGGTAGCGCGCCCGAGGGCGGGCGGGAGGGAGCGGCGGCGGCCGCGGGCTGCGGGCCGGGACTCGCCGCCCCGGGCGCTGACAGAGCCGTCCCGCTCCGCCGCCTCCCCCCTGCTCCCGCCGGCGACTCCCGCCGGGCTTTGGCGGCAGCGAAGCACAAAGGCGCGGGGCCCGGCGCGGCCCGGCCCGGCCCCCCGGGGGGCGCGGGGGCGGCG
>NW_020912465.1:0-530 GCF_003984885.1 Neopelma chrysocephalum | reverse complement strand
GGGGGGGGGGGAGATTTAGGTCCTGGGAGGGATTTTGAGTCCCGAGTGGGAGATTTGGGGCGTGGGGGGGAATTGGGTACTTGGGGGGAGTGGGGAGGGGGGCGGAATCGGGGGCATGGAGAGGGAGCGTTGGGTCTGCCCGGGGAGAGGTTTGGGGTCTGGGGGGAGAGACTTGAGTCTCGAGTGGGAGATTTGGGGGTGACGTGGGGCTTGGAGGGGGGCAGAATTAGGGACCTGGAGAGGGAGAATTGGATCCCCAGGGAAGAGCATTGGATTCTGCAGGGGGAGAGATTTGGGCTCTGAGGGGGAGAGATTTGAGTCTCGAGTGGGAGATTTGGGGCCAAAGGGGGGGGGGCTGATGTGGGGCTTGGGGGGGCGTTGGGGACGGGGGGCGGGGAGGGGGGGAATTAGGGGGGTGGGAGGGGGGGGATTGGGGCCCCGGGGAGGGAGCATGGGGTCCCCGGGGGGGGGGATTTGGGATCGGAGGGGAGAAAGATTTGAATCTGAGGAGAGAAAGATTTGAATCTGAG
>NW_020912464.1:0-467 GCF_003984885.1 Neopelma chrysocephalum | reverse complement strand
GGGGGGGAAAGGGGGACACTGGGGGCCACTGGGAGGGAGTTTGGGGGGTGCTGGGGGTGATGGGAGGGGTCTTGGAGGGTCCTAAAGAGGCTGGGAGGGGCTTTGTGGGATCCCTAAAGGGGCTGGGAAGGGACTGGCAGAAGGTTTCAGGGGGTCCTGCATGGGCTGGGAGAGACTGGGCTGGGGTTTGTGGGGTGTCTGGGAGGTTTTGGGGGTGCTGACCCCCCCGGCTCCCCCCAGAGATGCCACCGGACACCCTCCGCAGCAAGATCCTGGTGGGGGTCGGGGGCTTCGTCTTGGGCTTGGTCTTCCTGGCGCTGGGGCTCGGCTTCTACCTGCGGGAGAAGGTAAAGGGGGGTCCCCAGGGGTCATGTCGCCCTCTTGCCCACAGCCCCTCTGTCTCCCCTGCCCCCCTACCCACTCTCACCCCCTTTTCTCTCCCCACAGAGCTCCTGAGCCACCGGCGG
>NW_020912463.1:0-556 GCF_003984885.1 Neopelma chrysocephalum | reverse complement strand
GCTTTGGGTCTGCCTGGCAACTGGAGCGTCATCAGAGACACGCGCTGGGATTGGCTGAGGGGCGGGAGCTCGGGGGCATCGACGCGTGGAGACGCGGGGGGGCACTGGGAGAGACTGGGATGGACTGGGATGAACTGGGATGGACTAGGAGAGACTAGGAGGAACTGGAAGGACTGGGAGGGGCTGGGATGGCCTGGGGGGGCACTGGGATGGGGCAAAATGCCATGGGACGGGCCCAGGGAGGGCTGAGGGGTCTGGGGTGATTCCCAGGGAGGGTTTGAGGGGCTCCAGGGTCATTCCCGGGGCAGGGCCGAGGGGACCCGCTCTGCCCCACGCTCACCTCTCCTCTCCACACTGAACGGGCTGTAACACTTGTAGTTGTACCGGCAGAGCCTGTCCACCCTATTCCGTATGTACTCCATCCATTCCGGGTCGCTGTTCCAGTTCCTGACAACCTTCTCCCCATACGGGGTGTCCCCAACAAACACCCCCACATCGCTGTCGAAGTGCACGTACTGCTCCCGGTTGTAGATGGCCCTTGCCACGAACCTCACCC
>NW_020912462.1:0-370 GCF_003984885.1 Neopelma chrysocephalum | reverse complement strand
GCCCTTCCAACCCAAACCATCCTGGCATTCCATGATTTCCTTGCACTTCCCAAACCCTTTCTCTCCAGGATTAAGGTTCCTCCACTCGTTTCTGAGTTCATTTATTTTGCAAAGGCAGGAAAGTGAACCAGCTGGAGGCCAGTGGGTTCTCCAGCCAAACTCCCTCCAAGTGACAGAATAAGGGTTAACAAAATAAAAATAAATAAATATAAATAAAAATAAATGAAAATAATACATAAAAATAAATAAAAATAAAAATAAATTAAAATAAAAATAAAACCAAATAAAAATAAAAATATAAATAAATATAAATAAAATTAAATATAAATAAAAATAAAAATAAATAAAAATAAATAAAAATAAAAATAAA
>NW_020912461.1:0-1719 GCF_003984885.1 Neopelma chrysocephalum | reverse complement strand
CCATGGGCTGGGAGGGCTTTTCCAACCTCAGGGATCCTGGGATTCTGAGGAATGTGGTGACAGGCACACGGGCACAGCTCCAGCACCCGGGACAGCGTCAGGAAGGGCAAAGCCAGGCTGGAGCAAAGCCTGGGAACAGACTTGAGGCAGAACAGGGATATTTTTAGTGGCACAGTGGCACCAAAAGGAAGTTCAGGGAAAATGCGACTCTGCAGATGAAAAATCAGCCGTGGAGGAGTCAGACAGGACCAAAGTCAGGCTTAACTTGGCTTCTTTCTGTCTCAGTGTTCATGGACAAAATGAGCTCCCAGAGCTCAGAGGGGAGCAGACAATGAAACAGGAGCCAGTGGGGAAGCAACAGGTCAGGGAATTCTTGGAGGAGCTGCTGCCTCCATTGGAGGAATCCAGAGGCAGGCACGGAGCTGCTCCCAAGTATCTGGAGCCCCTCTGCTCTGGAGCCAGGCTGGGAGAGCTGGGGGGGTTCCCCTGGAGAAGGGAAGGCTCCAGGGAGAGCTGAGAGCAGCTGGGGGGGATCTCTCCAGGGAACCCCTGCTCTGCATTCCAGACCCCTGGGATGAGTCTCCATCCCTGGTCTGTGTTCCAGGCCCCTGGGATGAGTCCATGGGGAGATCTCTCCATGTCAGTCTGTGGTCCTACAGGAACTGATGCCTGCAGGGGTGTGGGACTCATCCTGGAACACCAGGAACAGCATCCTGGGATTGTGCCAGAGTGCTGTGAGAGGACCAAATGCAGGAAGACCTTGGGCAGCTACTGGAGAGACTGAGAGTGGTGGGAACTTCTTACTGGAGAGACTGGGAGTGCTGGGAACTTGCTACTGGAGTGACCAGACTGGTTTGAGAGCTGGTTACTGGTCAGGCTGGAGCTGCCAGCAGGGAACTGGTTTGTGTTGGTGCCAGAGACATCTGGGAACTGGAGACTGGACTGGACAGACCGAGGGTCCACGGCCTGGGGGATCCATGTGTGGGTCAGATCCTGCTCCAAGTGGTCCATCCTGCCCCTTTCCTGTCCCCAGGAGTTGGGCTCTGGGATCCAGGCAGATTCCTGCCACTGGTCCCTGCAGGAAGGAGCCACTTGTGGTTCCAGAGCTGATCCAGCAGCTCTCAGGTGGAGACTGTCCCTGTCACCAAACACTTCCCAACCTGGAAACGCCTCTCAGGGCTTCCCACCTGGTCTGGAATGCAGACAAGGGGTGACCTGGAGAGATCCTCTCCCACTGCCTCATCCCAAGGGTCTGGAATGCTGACCAGGGGGCTGACCCACTTCTTTATTGGGATTTGCTCACTCCAGTGTGGAAGCACTTTACACCTTCCTCCCTGTCCAGCACTGACCTCCAGGACTAAGAAACCCTTGAAGCTAAAAGAACAAAGATTAATTTCACCTTCTGTTTAATTATTATTTCATTAATTCTTTCATTTAACCTCCAAAGGACGGCCTCAGGTCAGAAATGAGGCCTCAAACTCCAAATTCCCCCACACTTCCCACCTAAACCGAACACCTCCCTAATCCAAACACCTGGAAAGGTCAGTAAGGGTGTTCCCAGAGACCTGCCCTGAGGTTTCGAGCTCTGTTTCAACATCTCCCTTGTGGAATATCCCCCTTGGAATGTGGCTCTCCACTGCGGCAGAGCTGCTGTGCTCATTCTGAAGCCACCTCCAGCTTCCCTTCCCGGGAAACCACTCACGCTTGGCAGCCACGGGG
>NW_020912460.1:0-437 GCF_003984885.1 Neopelma chrysocephalum | reverse complement strand
CTGAGAAGCCTTGTGGATCCAGAATGTTTGGGAGCAAAACACCTTCCTGGGATCCAGCACTCGGCTGCAGAAAGGGAGGGAAAACCAAAGGGAAACCCCACTGAAACCCCTGAAACCACTGAAATTCCCACTGAAAACCAAAGGGAAACCCCATTGAGACCCCTGAAACCACTGAAACTCCCACTGAAAACCAAAGGGAAACCTGAAAACCAAAGGGAAACCCCACTGAAACCCCACTGAAACCCCTGAAACTCCCACTGAAAACCAAAGGGAAACCCCACTGAGACCCCTGAAACCCCTGAAACTCCCACTGAAAACCAAAGGGAAACCCCACTGAAACCCCACTGAAACCCCTGAAACTCCCACTGAAAACCAAAGGGAAACCCCACTGACCTTTGTGCCCCTGGCAAATCATTTTTGGACAGACTGGTTCTGGT
>NW_020912459.1:0-665 GCF_003984885.1 Neopelma chrysocephalum | reverse complement strand
CACAGCTGCTGCAGCACCAGCTGCTGGGTGGGGGAGTCCCCCCATCAGCCCCCCAGGGATGGACAGGGGGGTTGGGCACCTGTGGACAATCGTGACCAGAGCAAGCACACAAAGGGTTCCAGAAGCAGTGGACATTCCCAGTGCGGATCTGCCCCCTCCCAGAGCCCCAGGGAACCACTCCAGGGCTGAAGTGTTGGGGGACAGGGGAGACCCATATGGGAACCCCCTGCCCTATGTCCCCCTGCCCACTGTCCAACACTCCTTTTCTCCCCTCTCCCACCCCTTTCCCAGCATCCCCACCATCCCTCTCCCTCAGCTTGGTTTGGGGGTGTTTTTTCCCCTCTGCCCTGCTCGGTTTCAGAGTCTCAGCCCCTTCCTCGCTCAGTTTGGAGGTCCCAGCCCCCCTTTTCCCATTGTCCCCTGAAAGGCAGCTGTTAAATATTGGGTGCTGAAAAAGCTGCTACATCGTGTCCATTCCAAATTAAGCCTGCATTTATTGGGATGGACTGGCATCCAAATGGCAGTAAGATTAGTCTTCTGATTCTCTTCTTCTTAATCCTCTCTGCAGTCGCCGATTTTCCCTCGAACCGGGCAGGAAAACAGGAGCAGCCCTGGTGGGGTCGGGGAGCAGCGCTGACCCCAAAGGGCTGCATTTCCCCTGCCCA
>NW_020912458.1:0-3671 GCF_003984885.1 Neopelma chrysocephalum | reverse complement strand
AAGGGCTTTTCCCTCCTGGTTTGCTTCCATGAGGGAGCTGGGAAGGAGATCCAGCTGCTCAGGCAGTTTGCAGGCAGATCCCTGCTTGGCAATGCAGGATCAGTAGGATTTTGTGCCGTTCTTTCCCTGGATGTCCTGTCCCCATCCCAGGCTCTTTATCTGGGAGCTGCTGATGCATTATATGGGCTTTGTTGTGTTTCTGCCTGTGCATGATTTCAGCATAAAACCAAAGGGAAAACTCCTGGCAATGTGGGTTCTTAGGGGATGATATGGGATAACAACTTGCTTTTCCCCAGGGATGTCCTTGCTGGCCTTACCTGGGGTGATGCAATTTAGCCAAGGCTGGAAATCCATGTGTTGCTGGGAGCCACAGGACAGGGATGCCATGACATGAGGGCAGCAGAAGGTTTCCAGGGCACCATCCAAAATGAATCAATCCAGCTGCACACTGAGGAACCCCAAATATCACCTCCAGCAGTGGGATTTGGAGGGTTAATCCCAAAATATGCAAAGCATTTAGGTTTAATCGCCCTATTAGACCCACTACAAAGGGACTTTTTAAGTGTTACATGAAGCTTAGTGGTCACTGTTAACTCCTGCTCTTATTCCAAGCTGCAGTGGAGGAGTTGCTTTATTATTATGATTTTTTTTCCATTTGGATTTAAAAGATTAGGAAGGGGAGAGCTCCTGCCCAGCTCACATGCCTCCCCTCATGCTGCCATATAGATTAGAATAACACCCTGCCTGGGTTGGTATTGAACCCTTTTAGACTCATAATGAAAGAGCTCCAGGGGAGAAGAGACCTGGGGAACAAATCCATGAATGAGGCTTCCTACTTCCATTATTTGTTCCTGCTCCCAGGATGAGGCTGGGGAGGAATGAGCCACAAAAACCTCAGTGCCACAGGGCACTGAGGAGTGTTTCTGTGTTGTGCAGGATTTTGGGGGACCCTGGGGCTGCAGGGCTGAAAACAGACTTCAAAAATGCATTTTGGCTTGCTCCAGGATCCCTGGGGTTTTGGCTCAGATGTTCCACAGGGGGATTTCATGGAGTTTTCCATGCACAGACCCCAGAGCAGCAAAGCCCCTTTTCCAAACTTGTTGTCCTGCGGAGCCCTGAGGGTGTGGTTTGGAGTTAATCTTGGTTTAGTGATGTTTCTGAGTAATGAAGAAATCCAGCTTTATGAAATTTTCCTGGCTTATTCTTGGGTGTCGCTCTGGAATCCCCACCTCTGGGAGTCCTGGGACTGCCAGAGATGAAAGAGTTTTGAGCTTTTGTAGTTGGGGTGTGGAAAAGAGCAGGAAACTCCAAATTTTGGGCAACCATCCCTTCCCCACCTTTGTCTCTCCATCAGCTGAAGAACAAGTTCATCAAGAAGATCCCCAAGGATGCAGAGGCCTCCAATGTTCTGGTGGGAGAAGTGGAGTTCCTGGAGAAGCCCTTTGTGGCTTTCGTGCGGCTCCTGCAGGCGACGATGCTGGGAGGGGTGACGGAGGTGCCCGTGCCCACCAGGTGAGTGGAATTCCTTGGCGTCCAAAGCACTGAGTGGCCTCATGACATGGATGACAGTGGTCCAAGGTTGCCAACACAGCACCTTCCCCTTCCCAGATTCCTCTTCATCCTCCTCGGTCCCGCGGGAAAAGCCAAATCCTACAACGAGATCGGCAGAGCCATCGCGACTCTCATGGTGGATGATGTGAGTAGATGCCACACTCAACCCTCCTTGGGGACCCCCTCGCTCAGAACCCAGGAAAAAAAGCAATTTTCATCCTATCATCCCAAAAAAATGAGCTCTGAAATCCCATAGTGATGTGAGACGTGTGGGTGCTGCACACCCCTCCCAGGCTGACCCCCTTCCTGTGCCCACCCCCAGCTCTTCAGCGACGTTGCCTACAAAGCCCGGGACAGAGAAGACCTGATTGCTGGCATAGATGAGTTCCTGGATGAAGTCATCGTCCTGCCACCCGGAGAGTGGGACCCCAACATCAGGATTGAGCCACCCAAAAAAGTGCCCTCGGCTGAGAAGAGGTGGGTGGGAGTGTGGGGCTGGACCAGCCCTGTGTCTCCTGTTGTGGAGATGCTGGAGGGCATCACCTTGGCTTGCCTTCATTCCTGGAAATAACCTCTGCAAATGTTCCAGAAACGCTGATTTTCAGCAATTTTTGCCCCCAGAGCTGCTTCCACTTTGCAAGGGCAGCTCCTGGCGGGAGGTGTTTCTGCCCATGGCAGGGGGTGGAACAAGATGATCTTTAAGGTCCCTTCCAACCAAACCATTCCATAATTCTATGAAAATCTTCATTAACCGCCTGGGTTGAGCAAACCCAGCTCTTGATCTTCCCAAACTCACTCCAAACCCAAGCTCTGGTGCAGGCAGAGCTACCCCACGGCCTTGGGTGCCAATAGCAGTGTCTCTGTCCCACAGGAAATCGGTTTTCTCCCTGAACGAGGTGGGGCAGATGAACGGCACGGCCGGAGGGGCCGGGGCCGGGGGAGGAGGAGGAGGCAGCGAGGATGGGGAGATGCCTGAAGTTCATGAAATCGGGGAAGAGCTCGCGTGGACAGGCAGGTGAGCAAGAACCCAGCTCCCAAAAACCTCCTGAGGGTGCCAGCACCCACCAGCATCTCCCGCTGGGTCATCCCATGGGGCACGGAGGGGTGAAATCCTTTTGGGCACAGAGGGATGAAGTCCTTTTGGGGCATGGAGGGGTGAAATACTTTGGGGGCACAAAGGAGTGAAATCCTTTGGGGCAGGGAGGGGTGAAATCCTTTTGGAGAACAGAGGGGTGAAATCTTTTTGGGCACAGAGGGGTGAAACCCTTTTGGGCACAGGGGGGTGAAACCCTCTTGAGCACAGAGGGGTGAAATCCTTTGGGGGTACAGGGGAGGGAATCCTTTTGGGCACAGAGGGGTGAATATATAAATTTTATATGTGTATATATATATATAAATAAATAATATATAAAATTAAATATATTTATAAATAAATATAACACTTAGTAGAATATATATTTATAAATTAAGAAAAATATATATTAATATATGTATATATATATATTTATATCTCACAACTACCCAGAGAAGCTGTGGCTGCCCCTTCTTGGGAAGTGTCCCGGGCCAGGTTGGATGGGGCTTGGAGCAACCTGGGCTAGTGGGAGGTGTCCCTGCCCATGGCATGGAGCTAAATGGTCTTTAGGTTCCTTCCAACCCCACCCATTCTGTGGTTCCATGGCTCAGTTTTGGTGGAAGTCACGTGCAGCTGGTGCTCAGTGGTGTCTCCCCAGGTTTTGTGGTGGCCTCTATTTGGATATCAAGAGGAAGCTGCCCTGGTTCCCGAGCGACTTCTATGAAGGTTTTCATATCCAGTCCATCTCTGCCATCCTGTTCATCTACCTGGGCTGCATCACCAACGCCATCACCTTCGGGGGCCTGCTGGGGGATGCCACGGACAACTACCAGGTCAAGTCCAAGGAGAGGGGGGCACTTTGGCTTGGGAACAGAAATCTGGAGTGGGTTGGGGTTTTCCCCTCCTTGTGCCTTGTCAAGCTTTAATGCCAGGGCTGGAAATTAATCCCCAGGTGGAACTGGCAGTCCTGAAACCCTTTTGGGATGGGATGGATAGGATTTTCCCCTCCTTGTGCCATACCAAGGGCACAAATGCCAGGGCTGGAAAT
>NW_020912457.1:0-3593 GCF_003984885.1 Neopelma chrysocephalum | reverse complement strand
CCCCCTGGTGGTACCACTTTATTAAGAAAAGCCACAGATTCAGATCTCAAATGCAGAAGGGACTGTTAGTTTGCTCAAACTGTTCAAATGGTGCAATAAATACATCAGAATTTCACTGTTCCCCTTCCACTGCATCTCTAGGACCTCTGCAATGCTCCTGAGTCAGGAAAAACAAAACTGGGCCTGACTACACTGGCCATTCATGCCCTGGAATTTTCAAATCTCTCTCTTAAGAATGAGATGTTTGAAGCAGCTGCATTAGCAGAGGGGAAAGATATTTCTGCATGACAATGCAGATTCATGCTTTTCCCTCAAGTCAACTTTATCTTTCCAGTTATGTTACAGTATGGCAAACATTTTTCTCCTTTCACTTTCTCCACTCCCTCTTTCAGCTCCTGTTTGCTGTTCCAACAACTTTCTGACTTCAAAAGTTCAGAAATTCCTTTTCTTGTGGCTGCCCTTTATCTAGCTCCTAACCCCACTAACCTCACAGTGCCAGAGATATTTGCCTCTTAGAGGATCCCTTCCAGGGAATATCACAGAGCCAAAAGAAGAAATATTGTCCCTTTCCAGGGAACCAAGCATTTTGGGTTGGGCTGGACTGTTGAAGAGAATACAGGAGCAGCAACAGCAAAAAACCCCCCTACATTCCTTATTTCTTCATCATAGTATTTTGTTTGCTGCTATCTTATTATGCCGTGTGTTACCAAAAAACCCCAAATCAAACTTCAGTTGAAAAAAGAAAGAAAGTTTCTATTTTTTTCCCCCCAAAAGATTAAAAAAAGAGTTTAGGATATGAAAGGGAACTAGTTTTGACTCCCTGGTGGTTTAGAGGGCCTCGACCCCAGTATCTCCCAAGCTGTTCAAATCTACAGCTAACACATATGGGGTTACACGTCAAAACCAAGATGACACACCTGGGCTATACTGTCGCTCTTCTTGCACATTTCTTTTCTGATGTATCACCTTTGTTGGGCTGGAGACCTATCAGCCACAGGTATAGGAACATGCTTCTATGATGATCTGATTCACAGTGAATTCAGCTCTTGAAACTAAGCTGTATGTTAAAGGTATCACAAGATTCTTTTTAAATTTCATGCTAGAAATCCAATACTGTACACCATGCTTGCACATGGGTACTCTGCTATCAACCAAGAATAAACAGCCCTGAACTGTAACAGTAAGAACAATAAAGAACTACTGTGTCCCCCAAATTTATATAGGGGATGGTGGGAAATGTGTGCAGAGATAAGTAAGTACATGCAGTAGATGCAGTCTAAGAACACGGGAAAAGTACATGCCATTGAGGATGAAGAGGCAGGAGCAGGGTCATCAGGACTGTCAAATGGAGGAGATGCTGCCTTTCCAGAGCAGATCACTACTCTGAAAGATCTCAGGCACTTCATTTGCAAGACCAAACATACAGTCATTTTCCTCTTTTTCTCACTATCTTCCTCATGTGAATCAAGTTCAATCAATTCAGTCCAGAGTGAGTACGTCAACAATGCAAAAGAAAAACCCCAGCAACAGGCAGCAAAGCTTAATTTGGGGGTGATGTCAATCTCACAGCTGAAGTGCCTGAGATGCTTTGCTAACCCTGATGCTTCACCTGTGAGGCTGATGATGGGCCAGCAGAGCAGGGCATGAGACCACTGGCATCAGAAACAACGTGTAAAGAGGTGATGAACACAGAAGGTTATGTGCCACCTTATAGCTTTATAAGATTACCACTCCAAAACAGCTTTAGTTACCAAGGAGTTTTCCACACGCCATAGTTAATCTTCAACAGACATTCTAGAACAGGGCTGCTCATCTGTTTTCACTTAACCTGCAATTAAAGTAATGTAACCAGGGCATATCTATTTAAGAATAAAAGTGTCCAAAAAAGAAATTCCTGATCTATGGAAGTTCAGAAGTTAAACTAATCTATTTTAATGTAAGAAGGTGCAGAAAATTAACACCAACACTTTTGTAGCTTAAAGCTTTAGGACATCAAAATGACAATGGAGATGTTCAGAAGCTTAATTTTACCAGAAAGGCAATAATATGATACAACATGGCTTTTCTTGTCAAGTTCTTCTACACTGATTTTAGGGGGTATCTGCAACACCACCAAACTTCTAGGAATACAGTACATCTCCCTACTTTTTCCATTTAGTTTGGCAGTACTGTACATACTACCAGGGCCACAAAACCAGCAAGTAGGATGATGATCTAAGCAATACTGTGTTACAATAAAGAACAACTAACGTTTAATACAGATAGAAGCATTCCAGGAAGTATAAAAGTTGTGATGTGATGCAGGATAGATTTATTAAGCTTACTAAGTTTTATTGTTTATTAAAACTATCCCATATTTTAGTTTAAATAATGATTACATTTATAATATCTCAGTCTCACATTAAATGCCAATAGTCATGTATACTCCTGTTCTGAATAACAAATATATAATCACAGGCAGTCTTTTTAACCTGCATTTTAATTATAAACAGAGATTAAATTAGAATACACACAGACAAACACTTGAATGTAAATACCTATTATGACAATGACACAGATTTCATTTCCAGAAACACTTCAAAAAACAAATGGGTGGAAAGGAAGAAATCAGGCCTATGAATCATTTAGGGTATTACAACCAAAATCTACTTCCAGCTCCTCCTGGTTCAAAGGATTTTGGAGGTGACTTTATTGACACTGAGAGTAAAAAACCCTCAACCTAGGGAGGAAGTACAGCCAGCTCAGCACAGCAGTGGCTCAGGAATTAGAAGGCCTGTTTTCAGTAGGCTACACTGGCACACTATTCCAGTGCAAACTGTACAATTGGCTTAGTCTCGTCTCAGTACCCTACTGAGTATTGCTTGGCATATGTTGTTAGAAAATTAATTACCTGAATACAGTATTCACACTTGACTAAGTCTGAAAAATTAGGAAGGGATTCAGAAGAGATCTAAGAAAAAAATTTGAAGATCTAAAAACTTGCCTTATTGCAAGAAAGTCAAGACACTCCAATCTTGTTCTTCTCAAAGAAGGTCAAGCTTGTCACTGATCACAAGTATCCACAAAGAAGATAATTCAGATGGGTAAATAGCTCTACACCCTACAGGAAAGGCACAACTAGACCCATTTTTTAAAAAAATCACACTGGATAAGTCCAGGTTAGCAATGAATGCAAAGTTTAACAGATTTTATATAACTATACCAAGAAAGGGCATGTTGAGCTCCCTATAATTCAAAATGCTAAACACCAATTTCACATATATTTTTAAAGAGAAAACGATAGGTAAAAAGGAAGCGTGGAACTGGTACACAGAAATTCCAAACAAGTACTGTAGCATGCTTAATGAAGAATCTAAGATGATTATAATGGCCTTTCCTGGCCATTATAAACCCCCCAATGATTCTCTAAAATATGTGCACCACAGATGTGGTGCAATAAAAATAACTGTGCTAGATTATGAGATATTAAATAGTATGATAACAGGAAGCTCATCAGTAAGTAAGAGTCAGGAACAAGTGTATTTATGTGTTTTATAACACTTGCCAGAAGTGATTTTAATGAAGTCCACGTAAAACCAAATTGGGGGGGGGGG
>NW_020912456.1:0-1715 GCF_003984885.1 Neopelma chrysocephalum | reverse complement strand
TGGTTCTGAGGATGGTGATTGCCAGCTTTTGATTCATGGGGAAAACACAAGGAGTGGACTATTAAATCCCATCAAAATTTATGCAGATGCCTCCAAAGAATCTGGGCAATCATAAACCAACCAGGCAACGTGGAGGAAAGGGCTTATTTAAGGGGCATTAAATAAATCAGATTTAGGGGGGGAGATCTCAGAGCCAAGGGAGAGTAATTAAATGCCTCGGAATCAGGGATTGGACACTGGAAGTGACAAATGCCTGAAGAGGAACAGTTAATAGAGGATGTCAGTGTGTGTTTCTGGAGGAGTGAATGGACATGATTAAATCTATTTTTTATCTCTGCCCATAAATCATCTGGATCCTCAGGTGCAGCTGTGGGAAAGGAGGGAACAGGCAAGGCTGGAAAGGTTGTAGGGAGAGAAAGAAAGAGTGGAACAAGGAAAGAGGAGCTGCTTTTAAGTTTATATCTTAAATTAGAGGGGAGAAAAAGGAGATGGGAAGTAAAGATTGAAGCAGAGACAATGGAGATTTTGGACCAGTATTGTCCTTGGAGCTGTTTGCTCAGAAACCAGTGTCCAAAAGCTTTAAAAACACATAGCAAAATAAAGTTAAAAAGGAAAAAAAAATCATTGAAAAGCTGATTGGGTGGAAGGATGAACCTTCCATTCCATTGGGATGGGAGGAGCAGTGGAAAAGTCCACGGTAGGAGAGGGGTTTTGTAGCACATTCCAGAGCTGGGAAGTGCAGAAACACATGGAAAATATGCCCAGGAGAGAGAGCAAAAATAGGGGTGAACAAAGGAGTGCAAAGCCCTCTGATCCTGCAGCTGAACAAGGGAGAGAGCCCTGGAGTCCTCCAAAAGCCACACCAAGAAATTCTCTTCCAACATCAAATGGCAGAAGGTTCTTTGCTCTCTCCATCTCTGCTCCTCTCTCCAAGTGGGAGGGGGCACTTGATTGAATCTTGGTAATGTTCCCATTTGCTTAATTAACATCTGAATCTCTTAATTAACATCTGTGTCTCTTCCTTTGCATCTTGTCCTTGCTGGACTCATGACCCTCCTCCAGCCACAGCCACTGGAGATTTTGGACCATTATTGTCCTTGGGGTTGTTTGCTCAGAAACCAGTGTCCAAAAGCTTTAAAAACACATTGTAAAATAAAGTTAAAAAGGAAAAAAATCATTGAAAAGCTGATTGGATGGAAGGATGAACCTTCCATTCCACTGGGATGGGAGGAGCAACAGAAAAGTCCATGTTGGGAGAGGGGCTTTGTATCACATTCCAGTGCTTTCCTGGTATAATTTGAGGTTTCCTGTGCCAAGCCTGGTTGATATTTTTTTTTTCTTTTCCAACTAATTTTTATTCTGAGCACTGGATCATGATTTCCATTTTGCTCTGCACTGAGGAGCACATTGGAAGCACAGAGTCATGTAAATACACAAACCCTCCCTGATTACAAAATCTGCTTCTCCAGGCTCGTTTTCACTCCATAATTTTGCAGGAACAGTCTATTAACGCCTGGATTTTGCCAGTTCACAAACTACAGTCAATGAATGGCTCATTAGAAAAGAACACACACAGAGATTTATTTTCTTCTCCTCGAGCTCATCATTTAAAACTAAATCCATTTATGGAGCTCAGTGAGACTGTCAGGAAACAAAACAACGTGGTTTATTGGGATACAATGAAAATTGGCTTAGTTGGAGTCTTTCTAGTCCAG
>NW_020912455.1:0-384 GCF_003984885.1 Neopelma chrysocephalum | reverse complement strand
AATTTTTTCTTCATTTTTCCCTTTTTTTTCCTGCTTTTTTTCCCCCCTATATTATGCTCTCCCTGCTCAGATTTTAATTCCTCTGTGGCTGAGAAGATCTTTGTTCTCTGCATGTCTTTGTACTGCCTGGCACACTCGGTCCTGTTCCAGTTTTTGCACTTCTGTGTGTGCTCCCATATTAAAGACTCATTCAAAGCCTGGAAACTAATAATGTCAGGGAAGAGAGGGGAAAGTATCTCTCTAAAAGCAAAAAAAATCACATTCCTCAGTGAGATCAAGGTGGTCAGATCTCTGCAACAACCACTTGGACAAGGTAAACCAAAGGGACTGTTGTTAGGGAAACCACTCTCTCCTTAGTGATTCAAATCACAGCAGGAATCGAGG
>NW_020912454.1:0-1153 GCF_003984885.1 Neopelma chrysocephalum | reverse complement strand
GGGCTCCACCCTTGGAGCATCATCATGGATGGCAAGGATAAACTCAATTTAAATAATCTGTGACTTCCAGACTCTCTCTGATCAGAATATACAGACACAAGCTCAGTTCCAATTCCCTCTCTCTCAACGGATCAGATCCACTCTCGCTCACAAACTGCACGAGAGCATCCGAGTTTTTCCCGGATATTTTTCCCGAGTCCATTCCTTGCAGTTCCCTCTGGCAGGCAGGAGTAGGATGGAGTTTTCCACAGCCACTCACAGCCCCATCCACCCTCCAAGAGGAGCAGAGATAAGGAAGGAATTGTTCATCCATCCCCACACACACAGAGTCGCCGTCCTGGAGATTGGCAGAGGTTAATTAAAAATGTGAATTTCCAACCATCCCATTAAACTGCTACAAATCCCACTCCGAGCACCCATTTTTCATTCTTTCATTCAGCTTTAATTTCACTTCAGGAAAGGTGTTGGAGTAACCTGAGGTGAATTGTTCAAACTGTTCCAACTCAGAATTCGAGGCACAACGTGCATCACTCAGGTGCTTTGAGCAGCCTCTCAAATCTCAATTAATTTTTGAGCCTAATTAATCAATTTTCCTACTCCTCCCACATAAATCACTTGTACTTCAAGCCTGTGTCAGTGCAAGAAGATTTCCCTGTTTCCCAGGAGTGGAGGGATAGTTCTTTCTGTCCTTGGGGTCGTTGGAGAACGATCCAAATAAAAGGTATTTTTGGACAAATTTTCTGATATCGACATTAATCTTTAATTGCACTGCAGTGTAATTGCCCAGGAATTTATTCAAGTTATTTATTCAACATTGCCCAGGAAGTTATTCAAGTTATTTCAACTTATTTCAAGTCTTTTCAAGTCATTTTGAGTCCTGAAACTCTGAAGCTTCAGAGTTTTTGTGGTTGAAGAGACTCGGAAGAGGCCTCAAAAATCTTGACCAAAAGCTCAAAAATGGGAACCCTTTTTGAGGAAGGAAAATCCTTGGCTTTCCACAGATTTGCCTATTTAACATTCAGCTGAAGGTTGGGGTGTTAAATGGGATTTCTTTGTCTTTGGTGACTCACAATTTACTTGCTCAGTGTGATAATTTATTGATTTATTGCCCTGCAATGAGTATTTCTGGATAATTTATTGACTTATTGCCCTG
>NW_020912453.1:0-961 GCF_003984885.1 Neopelma chrysocephalum | reverse complement strand
AAGTGGCTGTAAAAGCATCTTGCCTGGGGCCAAGTGCCCCTTGCACACTTGCTTTACCTGTGGAAAAAAGCAGGGAAAGCTGTTTTTTGTGTGAGCACCCTTCATGTCTCAGTGTTTGTGATCTTGGGAATCCTCATGAATCTGGAACAATGCCAGATTATCTGTTGTCCTAAGATATGTAGGTGGAGATTGTTTTGATCTGTGTTTAAATCTTCCTTGAAAATGAAACTGATAGAAAAAAAATGTAAAAAAAAAAGGAAAAAGAGAAAAAAAGAGAAAAAGGCAATACGAAGAAAAGAAGGAAGGAAAAAGAGAAAAAGGGGAAAAAAGTAAAAAAAAAAGTAAAAAACAGGAAAAATTAGACAAATAGAAAAAAAAGAAAGAAAAAAGTAAAAAAGAAAAAAGAAAGAACAAAGAGAGAAAAAAAAGATAAAAAAAAAAAACAAACAACAAAAAACGTATTAACCTCACTCCGCTCACGTGCCAAGGGCCGCTGTGATCCGCCAAGGACTACAACTCCCGTGCTGCCCCGCGCGGCGCGCAGGCGCGGGGGTGGGCGTGCGGAGGCGTGGCCGCGCGCTGATTGCCTGAGGCTAAACGCAGTGCGCGCGCAGAGCATCGTGTTTGCTGCCGGAAATCGGTGATGGCGGCGGGGCCTGCTTCTGTCTGTGTGAGCTGGCACGGGGGGTGCGGGGGAGCGGGGCTCTGGGGATCCCCTCGAGGGCTGCGGGGAGCGCGGCTGTGGGTGGAAAGGCTGAAGGGCTCGGGAGGGTTTGGCGAGGGGGGTTCGAGGGTTCCTGAGGGTCAGAGCGCAGGGCCTTGGAGGGGGCCGCGGGGCCCGGGAGGCCTCCAAAGAACCCGGATGTTCGATTCGGGTCCTCAGAAAGTCCTTCGGAAAAAAAATTCAAAACCACCCAACCAAAAAAAGAACCCTAAAAAAAGGAAAAGTGAGGAAAAGGTG
>NW_020912452.1:0-592 GCF_003984885.1 Neopelma chrysocephalum | reverse complement strand
CCAACCAAAAAAAGAACCCTAAAAAAAGGAAAAGTGAGGAAAAGGTGAAGGAAAAACTGGAAGGGCCAGGATGATTTGATTGCTTTGCTTCAGTTTTTCCTTGGACTCCTCCTTCTCAGATTGTTTACTCCCTTCCTTTACAGAAAGCTCTTCTGCTGTTCTGTGGTTTTGGGATCCCTTAGGGGCTTTTAGGGGTGGCTGAGGAGGTTTTGGGGGGGTCTCTGAGGGGGTTTGGTGTTGCGAAGGGACTTAGGGGTGAAGTTGAAGGTCCCTGAAGAGGTTTGGGAATCCCTGAGGGAGTTTTGGAGTCTCCGAGGGAATTGGGAGGTCCTGGGGGGCTTGGAGGGGGTCTTTGAAGAAGTTTTAGGGGTTTTTAGAGGGATTTAATAAGTCCCAGACGGTTTTGAGGGTCCCTGAGGGGTTTTTTGGGATCCCTGAAAGGGCCTGGGGGGTCCGAGGTGGGTTTTGCAGGTCACTGAGAGGGTTTAGGGGGTCCTGGGGGGAAATGAGGTTTCTGAGGGGATTTGTGGGGTCCTTGAGGAGGTTTCGATGGGTCCAGAGGAGGATTTCTGAGGGGATTTCAGGGGTTTTG
>NW_020912451.1:0-386 GCF_003984885.1 Neopelma chrysocephalum | reverse complement strand
GGGGGGCAGTTGGAGGTCACTGGGACACACTGGGTGGTCACTGAGGGGGTTACTGGGCCATACTGAGGGTCACTGGGTGATACTGGGGGCACTGGGATCCCCCTACCCGGATGTGGTACATCTCCCCTCCCAGATTTTTGGAGGCACCCCCAGGACCACTCCCCTGGGGGCTGGGGGAGCCCCTGAACCCCACTGCTGGGCTTTAGGGGACCCCCGGGCACCCCTCCCTGTGGGGTCTCTGTCTGCTGAGTTTTGGGGATCTCTGGGATTCAGGGGGGGAATTGGGATCCCCTTTCCCTGGGGTCAGTCTGTCAACACAGAGACCCCATAAAATCCATGCAAAACCCCTGAAATCCCCTCAGAAATCCTCCTCTGGACCCATCGAA
>NW_020912450.1:0-514 GCF_003984885.1 Neopelma chrysocephalum | reverse complement strand
TTCTTTTCCTCTAAATTTGATATCTAAGGGTCGCAGAAACGTCTTTTCCTCTATCTGTCCTGAAACTCCTACCACCCATGCAGTTGAATCACTTAGTGGTCCCATCAATTTATTTATTGCCGAAAAACTAGCTCCAGTATCTATCCTAAATTCTGTCGGCTCTTTTAACCTCTCTAAAAAAGCTGAAGGAGATTCCCCCTTATCCTGTCTTACTGAGTATAACTTTGACCAGTTTAGCGTTTTTGGTATCCCACTTCGTACTCCCTCTACCAATAATTCCTGGTAAAATCTTAACTTTTTATAATCTCCAGACACATTCGGATCCCACTCGGGATCTTCCCGCGGCACGAAATCATTTACTGTTCCCCACGCCGCCCGGGGCAGAGTTCGAATTCTTTCTTTCGCTCTTTCCACCATCACCCTTAATACCATTTTTATAAAATGAGCCACCCGCTCCGGATTTTCTGTATATGTCCCAGCTGACTGTTTCCAAATTAATAAATCATTAGGT
The DNA here is from genome assembly GCF_003984885.1 of Neopelma chrysocephalum. Classification (NCBI taxonomy): domain Eukaryota; kingdom Metazoa; phylum Chordata; class Aves; order Passeriformes; family Pipridae; genus Neopelma; species Neopelma chrysocephalum. Next base: position 3 of record NW_020912450.1, on the reverse strand, counting down.
GAA
>NW_020912449.1:0-644 GCF_003984885.1 Neopelma chrysocephalum | reverse complement strand
AGGAGCTCAGCTGCCTCACCTGTGATCCATTACACCTTCTCCATTGGGAAGACCTCGGGAACAGAGGGACACGAGGACACTGCCGTGCTCCAGGGGCCAAAGCGGGTAACCTGGAATGGTCCCACAGGGACACTGGCTTGGTGCAGACCTGGAAACCCAAACATTTAGGCTGACAAGCAAATGCACGTGGGGTTCAGGGAGGGGAAAGGGCAGAAAGCCCACCCTGGGGGGGGTCTGAGCGAGGGGGTTTGCCCCAGCACACCCCCCTCCACTCTGAGAGATGCCCTGAGGGGGGGGGGCCAGGTAGGGTCCCCCTCCCTCGGCTCCTCGCAGGGGCTATGGCAGAAGAGGGGAACCAGATCCCCTCGGGCTGCCTCTCCCGGGGGTGTCGGGGGGGCACCGCACCTTGGGGCGGCTCCTCCGGGGGACGGGGACCGGGGACGGGGGACCGGACCCCTCTGGGCGGCTCCTCCGAGGGATGGCGGGGGGACACCGGATCCCTCGTGCGGTTCTTCCCGGGGATGTCGGGGCGGGGACCGGACCTTCCCGGCTCTTCCCGGGCATGTCAGGGGGCACCGGACCGCTTTGGCGGCTCCTCCCGGAGATGTCGGGGGTGCATCCCGGGCTTTGGGGCGGCTTCTCTC
>NW_020912448.1:0-876 GCF_003984885.1 Neopelma chrysocephalum | reverse complement strand
GGAGGTGAAGCTTTGGAAGTAGCCCCCAGGACAGAATTGCACTGTGCAGACTGTGGGAAAGAGCAGACAGCCCCAACAGGAAGCCAGGGCTGGTAAGGCAGGTCTGGGGAACCCATCCAGGCAAAGATTCCCACCTGCAGACTGGAAGCACACCGGGCAAAACTCCCACCGTGGCAAGCTGTGGGAAAGGAAGCAAGTCCTTGTACACGTGCCAGCCCAAGCTGTGGGAACAGCATCTACCCCCCTGAACACCCGGGGCTTGGGCTGTCTAAAAGTGATACCCCAGAAGCACAACTTGGGGACCCTCCACTGAGCAGAGCAGGGTGAAGAAGGACCGGCAGGAGCCTCAGGGATCTACATGGTGTGATACATTTACTTCATCTCTGTCTCTCTCTCACTGTCTTCCCACCACCTTCTTCTTCTCTTTCTTCCTATTTCTTTCTCTCTCTCTCCCTCATATTTACTGTTAAATCAAACCTGGACTGCTGACTTTGGCACATGGTCTCCTTTGCAGCTGAATTTGGGCAGAGGCGTCTTTTAATAATGGGAACCTGACAATATCCATGAGGTTTTACAGTGTGGGAATGGCCACTGGATTCCATGAGGTTCCACAGAGTCACAGGATCCATTTGGCTTCCTAAGGCTCTGTGGTGTGATAATGGACCCTTGATTCCATGAGCTTGAAAAATGTCTCAGGACTCCTTTGGTTCTAGGAGGCTGAGGTGGGTTGACCTTGGCCAGGTGCCCACCCAGCCGCTCTATCACTCCCCTTCCCAGTAGGACAGGGGAGAGAGTAAGGTGGGAAAAAAAAAAGTGGGTTGAGACAAGGCAGTTTATTTAAAGCCAAAGACAGCAGGGTTTGTTCTCTACTTGCCA
>NW_020912447.1:0-396 GCF_003984885.1 Neopelma chrysocephalum | reverse complement strand
TGTTTTAAAAACCATGCATTAGATGTCAGATGACATAAAGACAGCACATAGAGATAACCCCGATGTAAGTGATGGTTCCAGTCATCCTGTGCACGAATAAAAGATTTCCAAGGTTTTGTTCCAAGGCTGCTGCCCCACCCCCACCCTCTGCCTGCCGCCCCCACGCCCTGGCACCTGATTGGCTGCTGCCCCACCAATGGGCCGTTCCAGGGGATGCAAATGTCCCACCCTGCTGCATATTCATGAGCTGAGGGCGGGGCTTTGAGCCCTTGATCAGGCACGGGTGAGCTTTTGGTCCCCGCCCGCCGCTGCCGCGCCCGGAGCGCACCCGTGCCAAGTGCGTGGGGTCGGCCACTTTGTGGCTCACTGTGTTTCATTCATTTGGACATTTAGCAG
>NW_020912446.1:0-437 GCF_003984885.1 Neopelma chrysocephalum | reverse complement strand
GGGGGGACTGGGAAGGACAGGTAACATCAGAGTGGGGAGGAACTGGGAGGGATTGGGGGGGACTGGGGGGGACTGGGAAGGACAGGTAACATCAAACTGGGGAGGAACTGGGAGGGATTGGGGGGGACTGGGGAGTTTTAGGGTCTCCCTGACCCCCTTTCTCCCCCATTTCCCCTCCCTTTCTCCCCCCAGGGATGGTGGGGGTCTCATTTTAGGGGTTTTGGGACCCCCCTGACCCCCCAGTTCCTGTCTGCCCTCCTCATTCACCCCCCCAGGGATGGCGGGGGTGCCGTTCAAGGAGTTTTGGGGGGGTTTTGGGACCCCCCTGACCTCCCCTTTCCACCCCCAGGGATGGCGGGGGTGTCGTCCGAGGAGTTCTCGGCCCCCCCTGAGGTGGAGCTGGTGCTGGAGCCCCTTTTCGGGGGCAACATCCTGGA
>NW_020912445.1:0-1733 GCF_003984885.1 Neopelma chrysocephalum | reverse complement strand
ATCTTTGGCTTTGTGGTGCAGTTGGTGTGCAGCCTGGGCACTCCATGGGCATCAAGAGCTTTCTTTACTGGCTCCTTTGGTGTGGCAGGAGTCTTCGTCCGTATGCAATTTTGGGAGTCGAGCTGGCGTTTGGGAGGCAGTTCTGAAAACAGGAAGCAGAAGCCCTTATCGCCAGGAAAGAAAGCCTGGAATCTTTGGCTTTGTGGTGCAGTTGCTTTGTCTGCCTGAAAACTCCATGAGCAGCAAGAACTTGCTGTGGTGACACCTCTGATGTGGGATGAATCTTCGTCCGTATGCAATTTTGGGAGTCGGGCTGGCAGTTGGGATGCAGCGCTGAAAACAGGAAACAGAAGCCCTTTTCCCCAGGAAAGAAAGCCTGGAAGGTTTTGCTTTGTGGTGCAGTTGCTTTGTCTGCCTGGAGACTCCATTAGTAGCAAGAGCTTGCTCTTCTGACACCTTTGTTCTGGGAGGAATTTTCGTCCATATGCAATTTTGGGAGTCGGGCTGGCAGTTGGGAGTCAGGGTTGAAAACAGGAAACAACAGCCCAAATCCTCAGGAAAGAAAGCCTGGAAGCTTTGGCTTTGTGGTGCAGTTGCTTTGTCTGCCGGAAGACTCCATTAGTAGCGAGAACTTACTTTAATGGTACCTTTGTTCTGGGAGAAATCTTTGTCCGTAGGCAAATTTGGGTGTCGGGCCGTAAGTTCTGAGGCAGGGCTGAAAACAGGAAACAACAGCCCTTATCCCCAGGAAAGAAAGCCTCAAATCTTTGGCTTTGTGGTGCAGTTGGTGTGCAGCCTGGGCACTCCATGGGCAGCAAGAGCTTTCTTTACTGGCTTCTTTGGTGTGGCAGGAGTCTTCGTCCATATGCAATTTTGGGAGTCAGGCTGGCATTTGGGAGGCAGTTCTGAAAAGAGGAAGCAGAAGCACTTATCTCCAGGAAAGAAAGCCTGGAATCTTTGGCTTCGTGGTGCAGTTGCTTTGTCTGCGTGGAGACTCCATGAGCAGCAAGAGCTTTCTGTGCTGGTACCTCTGGTGTGGGAGGAATTTTCGTCCATATGCAATTTTGGGAGTTGGGCTGGCAGTTGGGAGTCAGGGCTGAAAACAGGAAACAACAGCCCTAAACACCAGGAAAGCAAGCCTGGAAGCTTTGGCTTTTTGGTGCACTTGCTTTGTCAGCCGGAAGACTCCACTAGTAGCGAGAACTTACTTTAATGGCACCTTTGTTCTGGGAGGAATCTTTGTCTGTATGCGATTTTGGGAGTCGGGCTGGCAGTTGGGAGTCAGGGCTGAAAACAGGAAACAGAAGCCCTTATAGCCAGGAAAGAAAGCCTGGAATCTTTGGCTTTGTGGTGCAGTTGCTTTGTCTGCCTGAAAACTCCATGAGCAGCAAGAACTTTCTGTGCTGGCACCTCTGATGTGGGAGGAATCTTCGTCCACATGCAATTTTGGGAGTCGGGCTGTCTGTTCGGAGGCAGGGCTGAAAACAGGAAACAACAGCCCATATCCTCAGGAAAGAAAGGTTGGAAGCTTTGACATTGTGGTGCAGTTGGTGTGTCAGCCTGAGGAGTCCATGAGCAGAAAGAACTTTCTCTTCTGGCAAGGTTGGTGTGGGAGGAATCTTTCTTTGTATGCAATTTTGGGTGTCGGGCCGTAAGTTCTGAGGCAGGGCTGAAAACAGGAAACAACAGCCCTGATCCCCAGGAAAGAAAGCCTGGAAAGTTTTGCTTTGTGG
>NW_020912444.1:0-3660 GCF_003984885.1 Neopelma chrysocephalum | reverse complement strand
CTCCCAGCCTGGCTCCAGAGCAGAGGGGCTCCAGAATCCTGGAATGGGTTGGGTTGGAAGGGACCATAAAGATCCAATTCCATGGGCAGGGACACCTTCCACTAGCCCAGGTTGCTCCAACCTGGCCTTGGACACTTCCAGGGATCCAGGGGCAGCCACAGCTTCTCTGGGCAACCTGGGCCAGGGCCTTCCCACCCTCCCAGGCAAGAATTTCTTCCCAATATCTAATCCCAATCTTTCCTCTTTCAGTTTAACACCATTCCCTGTCCCATCCCTCTCTGCCCATGTCACATGTGTGTGGTATCATCCCAAACCCTTCCAGGAAATCCCAGTTTTCCCACCCCATCCATCCAGAGCCCAGAGCAGCTGATCCTACTCTGGCAGGACACGACCAGCACCAACTTTAGCCACGGAAGCAAAGTTCAAGGTCAGAGAGAGAAAACAAACCCCCTCTCCTCCAGGGGGGCCAACTTCACCAAAATTCCCTGAAAAATCCATCCCAGCAGCAAATCCTTGGAATTCAAGCAGCCCCAGGGTGGCAGGTGCCCAACAAGGACAGAGCTCTCAAACTCCCAGCAGGAAGAGCAGAACTGCACCCACATTTCTGGGAGCCATCAGCACCCAACACCCAATTCCTTGGCTCTGAACCCGGAGCCATAAATTACTTTTCAGATTTGCTTCAGCTCTGGGTTTTTGTTTTGTTTTGGTTTGGTTTTTTTGTTGTTTTTGGTTTTTTTTTTAAGGCAGGGATTACAAACTCATTGAGATAAACACCTTCCCTTTTCTGTTGTTTTTTTTTTCCCTTCTACCCTTCTCTTTTTTTTTTTCTTTTTTCTCCAGAATGCCCCCAGGGACAGGAGAGCTCCAGCACGAACCAAGAGAGATACAAATCTCTTACAACACCAAAGCCATCTGTCACTGAGATAAAGCACACACACTATTTATTACCCAGCTCCAGCAACCAGAAAAATTAGTCAGAGATTCAACCAATATAATCTTTCATTAAAAAAAAAAAAAGTGGTTAATGAGCTTCTTCCCCCCAGGAGGAGGATGATAAGAAATGTGTTGAAACCTGAAAAAAAAAGGAGGGTTTTGCTGCTTGTTCCTCCCAAGGAGGCAGAGCAGGTTTGGGCTGTGGGAGAGCTGGGGGAGAGGGAGGGTTTAAAAGGGCTTCACCAAAGTCACTTTGGAGCTCCAAAGTCCCCCCTGCAGGGAAAGGAAACCCAGAGGGACAATTTCCAGAGGGACAATTTCCACCACGGAGACTTGAAAGCACAAGAGTTGGAACATCCAACTGGTGGAACATCCATGGGATTGCTTCAAAATGTCCTGGGATAACTTGTGGAAATGGGGTGTGAGAGCAACATTTGAGGAGTTCTCAGGTCAAAATTCTCCAATTCCATGTGGTTTTCACAGCCAGGAAGTGAGGGGGGACATGAGCTCCCAGCAGAGAGGGTGGGATTCCAGCTGTTGGGACTTCTGGATATCTGCAAGAATCCCAGAATGGTTTGGGTTGGAAGGGACCTTAAAGGTCATCCAGCTCCAACCCTCCTGCCGTGGGAGGGATATTGGGAAGGAATTCCTGGCTGGGAGGGTGTTGAGGCCCTGTTGAGGCCCTGGCCCAGGTTGGGCAGAGAAGCTGTGGCTGCCCCTGGATCCCTGGAAGTGTCCAAGGCCAGCTTGGAGCAACCTGGGCTAGTGGAAGGTGTCCCTGCCCATGGCAGGGGGTGGGATTGGATGGTCTGGAAGGTCTTTTCCAGCTCAAACCAGTCTGGGATCCCATGATTCTGAGGTACAAGTGTCAGCCGTGGAAAATGTGTCCTGGGGGGCTCAGAGGAGCCAAAACCAAAGGTGAAGTCCACAAAGAAACCTTGAGGGCACAGAACCATGGAATCCCAGACTGGTTTGGGTGGGAAGGGACCTTAAAGATGATCCAGTGCCAACCCCTGCCATGGGCAGGGACACCTTCCACCAGCCCAGGTTGCTCCAAGCCCCATCCAACCTGGCCTTGGACACTTCCAGGGATCCAGGGGCAGCCACAGCTTCTCTGGGAAATTCATTCCAGGGCCTCCCCACCCTCCCAGCCAGGAATTCCTTCCCAACATCCCATCTAACCCTTGGGAAGCCATTCCCCTTGTCCTGTCCCTCCAGACCCTTGTAAATAATCTCTCTCCACCTTCCTTGGAGCTTCCCCCATTCCAAGTTCCCGTGTTCCCACAAACCTGGGCCAGAGCCCAGATCCCTCCACGGCCACCCCAGGGCAGGCAGAGAAGCCACCAGTGCTGTGATGGGTCCTAAAAGCAGGCACAGAAGCCACCAGAGCTGTGACAGGTCCCAGGCAGGCGCCAGCACCCCTTTTGTTCTGCCACTGCCATTTGCATCTTCTCCCGGTCGGTCCTGCCCTGGCCAAACCTGCTCTGCCGCCTCCACCACGCCCTGGGTGCAAATGAGGGGCCAAAAGGTTGGCACCGGGGTGCTCCCGGGGTGATAAACGTCTGCTGAGCCCCGTGGGTGGTGCAGCAGCCTCCTGGGAGCCCAGAAGAAAGGAGGGTTAATTATTATTGTCACAGGCTGAAGCGAGAGGACAGGGCGGCCCCAAGGAGCCAACAGCTCCTGGCATTGCTCCAAGGAGCCTTCCCGAGGGATCCAGGGCACATCCCTGTGGCTCCCCCATTCCCATTCCCATCCTGCCCCGCTCACAGACAGGGCTGGAGGGGGAATTTTGCCTCCTGTACCAAAGTCCCTCTTGTGTCACGGGATGTTGGAGCTGCTGAGTTGATCCCAGAGCTGGAGCAGCTCCCACGTGGAGCCAGGCTGGGAGAGCTGGGGGGGTTCCCCTGGAGAAGAGAAGGCTCCAGGGAGAACTGAGAGCCCCTTGCAGGGCCTGAAGGGGCTCCAGGAGAGCTGGAGAGGGACTGGGGACAAGGCAGGGAGGGACAGGACACAGGGGGAATGGCTTCGTAGTGGAAAAAGGGAGATTTAAATGGGATATTGGGAAGGAATTCCTGGCTGGGAGGGTGGGGAGGTCCTGGAATGAATTTCCCAGAGAAGCTGTGGCTGCCCCTGGATCCCTGGAAGTGTCCAAGGCCAGGTTGGAGCAACCTGGGACAGTGGAAGGTGTCCCTGCCCACGTGGAATAAATGATCCTTGAGGTCCCTTCCCACCTAAACCATTCCGTGACCCTGTGATCGCTGCGGTGCCTCAGGGACAGCTGGAAAGTGCCCCGAGCAAGATCCCAGCCCAGCCCAAAGGCATCCCCAGAGCCATGTGACTGTCCCAAGGTGCTTCCAGAGGTCAGGATCAAGGAGAGCATCGCTGGGAGGCCCCAGACTCCCGGCTCTGACACAGCTCCTGCTCCCGCGGAGGTGCCGATTTGTAACACGGCGTTAGTTCATTTGTTATCTCTGTTCTTTTATCTCCCTGCTCCCGATTCCCCGCCCTCTCCCGGGCTAGATCAAAAGAACCAGAGAGCCCCCGCATGCCAGGAGCTGAGTGGGTGTTTATCCAGCCCGGAGATGCCGCAGGTGAGAGGTGGGAAGTGCCGAGCGGTGGCACTGCGGTGACAGCCCCGCAGCCCCCGAGAACGAACAGGAACCGGGAGCCGCATTCCTGCCCCTTCCCAGCCGCTGGTTCCGTTTAGGGAAGGGAAAAGGAAAAGTT
>NW_020912443.1:0-809 GCF_003984885.1 Neopelma chrysocephalum | reverse complement strand
CTGGATGTATAATCAATAAATTCAGATGGATATTGGGAAGGAATTCCTGGCTGGGAGGGTGGGGACGCCCTGGCACAGGTTGGGCAGAGAAGCTGTGGCTGCCCCTGGATCCCTGGAAGTGTCCAAGGCCAGGTTGGATCAACCTGGGCTAGTGGAAGGTGTCCCTGCCCATGGCAGGGGGTGGCACTGGATGATCTTTCAGGTCCCTCCCAACCCAAACCAATCTGGGATTCTGTGCAGGACAATCAAGTCGATGATCCCCCAAAAATGAACCCAGAGCTGGTTCTGGATCATATTAAACTGGGATGAGGTCAGTGCTGTTGCTCCAGGGATAGGAATGGGGGATGCAGCAGGATGGGCACAACCAGGGGTGAATTTAGGCCCCATCCTTGGTATAAAATGTCCAGCCCAGCTCCCTTTGCCCAGAGCTGCCCCTCATCCCCCTTTCCCACCTCTGCCCCCTCCTCGTGCCAACACGGACACATCGAACCTTCCCAGGAGCAACTCGATGCTCAGGCCAAGCTCCAGCAGGGCTGGGAAAACAACAACAACACCAACAGCACAACAGCACAACAGCCAAACCCCCCCTGGAGCCCGGGAGAAGAGGCAGATGGCACGAAAAAGGGCACAGGAGGCCAGGGTGGGGTCAGCCCTTGAGGCTGGAGCATCACACGGAGTCTGGCAGAGCCAGTAACTGGATCCACATGGAGCACATGGAGCACATGGAGCCTTGGCAGAGGAGGGGAGGGGGGGTTTAATTGAGCCCCATACCTGAGGGGAGAGGAAAACTTGTTTATTTGGAAACAAAA
>NW_020912442.1:0-312 GCF_003984885.1 Neopelma chrysocephalum | reverse complement strand
GGGGGGACACGCCCCTTCCCCGCCGGGCCCGCCCCCGGCCCGGCCAGCCAGCCAATGGGACGCCGCGGGGGGCGGGGCGTGGGCGGGGCCTGGCGCCGCTTTGTAACTCTTTGAAGTCTCCAGAAAGCGGAAGGGGAGAAAGTGGGTGCGCGCGCCGCGCGGGGGGGGGGGGGGCTTAAAGGGGCGGCCCCCCCCCCCCCGGGGGCCCCCCTCCCCCCCCCCCCCCCCCCAAAAACGGGAGGAGGGGGTCGGACACCACCCCCCCCCCCCCCCCCATCCCGCTGACCCCTCCCCTGCCTCTGGACATCGTGG
>NW_020912441.1:0-923 GCF_003984885.1 Neopelma chrysocephalum | reverse complement strand
TGGGAGCACTGTGACTGGGCCATACTGGGGTTACTGGGCCATACTGGTGTTACAGGTGTTACTGGGCTGTCCTGGACTCACAGGGGGTGGGGCCTGGGCGCTGTCCCAGGGGGTCCCAGCGCTCCTCCTGGGACTGACTCACTGGGGGCACTGGGAGGAACTGGGAGCACTGCGACTGGGCCATACTGGGGTTACTGGGCCATACTGGGGTTACTGGGCTGTCCTGGACTCACAGGGGGGCGGGGCCTGGGCGCTGTCCCGGGGGTCCCAGCGCTCCTCCTGGGACTGACTCACTGGGAGCACTGGGCCATACTGGTGTTACTGGGCTGTATTGGGGTTACTGGGCCATACTGGGCCATACTGGTGTTACTGGGCTGTCCTGGACTCACAGGGGGGTGGGGCCTGGGCGCTGTCCCGGGGGTCCCAGCGCTCCTCCTTGCGCCGGGCCCCGCTGACGATGACGTAGTCGCAGCTGGCGGGGTCCGTCTGCAGCTCGATGTGGTTCACGCACAGGTGACACTTCATCCGGAACCTGGGGGGGGTCACGGCTCAGGGGGGGCCCAGGGGGGGTCCCCAGGTGTCCCCAGAGCTCAGGGGGGAGGAAGGGGGGGGTCACACCCACCTGTACACGGGGGTGGTGTAATAATTCCCCACCTTCTTCTTCTCCGCGTTGTACCTGACGCCTGGGGGGGAAAAGGGGGGTGTGGAGGGGGTCAGACCCACCCCCCTCAAAGGATTTGGGGACCCCCCTGACTGCCCAAACCCCCTTGGACTCACCAAAACACCCCCAAAGGATTTGGGGACCCCCCTGACCACTCAAACCCCTTGGGACTCACCAAAGCACCCCCACCCACCCTAAAGGATTTGGGGACCACCCAAACCCCCCTGGGACTCACCAAAACATGCCCCCCAAAGGATTTGGG
>NW_020912440.1:0-306 GCF_003984885.1 Neopelma chrysocephalum | reverse complement strand
GATGGGTGTCCTGGGGGTTCTCAGGGGGTCCTGGGGGGGCTCTGGGGGGGCTTGGGGGGGTCTGGGGAGTGATGGGGTGTCCTGGGGGTTCTCAGGGGGGCACCGGGGGGGTTCTGGGGGTCCCGGCGGGCTCTGGGGAGGCTGATGGGTACCCAGGGGTCTCTGGGTGGGGACTCTGGGGGATGATGGGTACCCGGGGGGGGGTGATGGGTACCCGGGGGTCTCGGGGGGGGGGTCTTTGGGGGTCTCTGGGGGGGGTCTCACCGGCCATGCCGTAGGGCCGCGTGGAGCGGCGCTCGCTCAGCA
>NW_020912439.1:0-844 GCF_003984885.1 Neopelma chrysocephalum | reverse complement strand
GGGTCCGAGGTTGCTTTTCTTGCCAACTTTTTGACCGGGTCCGAAGTTGCTTTTCTTGCCGACTTTTTGACCGGGTCCGAAGTCGCTTTTCTTGCCGACCTTTTGACCAGTTCCAGGTCCAAGTCACTCCTCAATTTGACTTTTTGACCAGCCTCGCTGCTAAAGGCTCCGACACCATGCCATCCCAACCGTGGATTCCCCTGTTTCTTCAGATTATCACGTCGGAGGGGTCACCAATTTGTTGTAGACAACGGGAAAAGTACTCACACGACCACAGTATTGATCATGACTAATCCAACTTTATTGCTGTAAGCTCCATGCTTATAAAGGTTAATAATTAGGCTCATACATATTCCAAGCATAAGCTCATGATTGGCTCCTAATTACCTAAGTTATATTTGCGCAAATGCTGCCTCTTTCTCATGGCTATAGTTACTTTATTTGCTATTTGCTACTTTCTCTACCTTTCCCATCCTGTTGCTCTAATTTTTCTATCACGTATGCAGTTTCTTAAACAATACAGCTTCACAGCAGACAATGCAGCCTATGCAGTTTCTTAAACAATGCAGTTTCACAAACACCCTGATCAGTGACCTTCTAATAGTTTTCTTGCTTTAGCGTGAGACCAGAGCTATAGAATCTTTCCCGTGTCCTCTCTCTACCAACCAGGTTTCTGCAATATCTTCCACATTTCCCAGTCGATATCTCCATCCTGGGAGCTAATAGACCCGCTATTAAACCCATCAGGCCAGCACAGAAAGCTCTGGCTGCCCACCGAGTGCCCAGGCTGCACCACCAACTGCACCTCGAAACCAAAGCTCCCAGGCTTTCTATCCTGGCCAAA
>NW_020912438.1:0-336 GCF_003984885.1 Neopelma chrysocephalum | reverse complement strand
GGGAAGCGGTCCTCCAACTGCAAGGGTGGAAGGTGGATAGTTAGACAGATTGCGATGTTAGAGTTTGTCAACCCCGTCAGGAGCGTGGGAGTCACAAAAATGCCCCTTGCCACAGCCGAGAGATGAGAGACAATTAGATAGATAGTGTTTGAATCTACTTCGGTAGACGGTGTGACTTTAATTATCTGTTCGCATTGATTTAAAAAAGGCACTGGGTGAGTAACAGCGAGGGTAATCCAATTCAAGGGAGTGCATTGATTTTGGAGAGGGACGAGTTCTGCCGGAGGTATCTCAACTACGGGGTGGCTGGGCGCGATGTTTGGCGCAGGATGGAGC
>NW_020912437.1:0-2306 GCF_003984885.1 Neopelma chrysocephalum | reverse complement strand
TCCTCTCTCTCTTTCCTTTTTCTTATTGTTGTGACATCTTTCCATATATTCCTTTCGTTCTTTATTCTTCTTTTTTTCATCTGTCTTCTTTTATCTTCCTTCCGTCTTTCTGTTCCATGTTTTTAGTCTTTTTCCTTTTTTTCTCCTTTCTACTTTTTCCTCTCTTTTTATTTTTTCTTTCCTCCATCTCTCTGTTCTTTCATCTGTTTCTTTTCCGTCTCCTCCTCTTTCTCTATTTCTTTCTTGCCCTGCCGTTTCCGGGTTTTTTTGCCGCTTTCCCTTCTCTTTCCATCTTTCTCTCCTTTTTATCTCCGCTGTCACATCGCCGGTGACCTCCATGGTCGAGACAATTATCGTCGGAGCCATCGGCTCTAATTACAGTGCATCGTCACCCGTGCGGGGGACAATTAACCAGTGGGGAAACCATCAGAGACCAACTCCGTTCGGCGTTGAAAGAGAAGGTCAGTTCACCCTGGTAACTTCGACATATGTCCTCTTGCTTTCTCCTCTTTGTCACCTTCCTTCCTTAATTGCTTGATTTTTTTCTCTCTCTCTCCACCCTTCTCTTCTTCCACCTCTCTGTGTACAGAGATAACTGTTGCTGTATGCTAGTAAACTAATTTATATTTAAGCCTTCCTTTATCTTTTCCTCTACATTGCTTTTTCATTCTTTCACTGCTTTATTTCCTTTTTCTCCTTCTCCTCTTTTATTTTCCCTAGCCGTCTCTCCTTTCCTCTTTGCTTATTCTCTGTCTCTTTTAACATAGTATTTTCTACATGGCTACCTGATTCTCACTATGAGGCTTGGACACATCATTACACAAAAACTCTTATTTCTCTCCCTCATCAGTTTTCATCAAGGCTTGCACGGGATTCACGAGTACTGAGGATACTGAGATCCTTGACTCAAGACAGCATGTACAGAAAATGTTGGTACATGCTTGTAATCTCCTCTATCATCCCTTCCTTTCCTTTTCTCCTTTACTATCTTTCTGTTAAGAGTGATAGTATCATATGGTAGAGAAGAGCGTTCCTGCATCAGAACAGAATGCACCACACGGAAACACAAACTCAAGCCCCCGGATGCTTGCACAGGTGCGGCTACTTGGACAACAGGCTCCAAGGAGTCCAAACTCAAACCCATCAGAGTCAAGAATGCCAAATCCTCTAAGAATGCTGGAAAAGCAACCACAGCTACCAAGCACCCTTCATGTATCTCTATGAAGAGCTGTTCTTCTGGCCTCACCTTCTCCCTGCACAGTAAATGTCAAGCTCTTGCTTTCCCTTTCAGGTAGGCGTGCACTGCCACAACAAGACACCTAGAACCTCGGTATCCAGGAGCATGAGTCCCCTCGAAATGCCTCTGCTTCATCAGCACAAGTAACCTGACACACAACCAGACAGAAGCCATGAGGGTAACACCACAACATTTTCACTTGACTCCAAACACAGCCACTCCACTTCCAGGCTGTGCCTGGAAGCAGCAGGAAAAGAACGAGCACAGACAGTGGTGCTGTGCTTATTCAACAGAGTCAACACTTGGTCAATCCAACATAAAGATGCCACAACTGAAAAGGAATAAAACTACATCTGTCCCTCAGACTCATCCACTTTAGGTGCAAGTGACTTACCTGTAGCATCACTGATTCGTTCCTCTGAAAATTAAATATTTTGAGGGCAGCAGAATTGATTTTGAGTTATCCTTTCAATTAACATTATCAGTGCTTATGGGCAAGCTGGACAGAAGAAAACAACTCGTGTTCTGCAAACTAGACAGTGCACAGTGCCCCTTACAAACTTCTATCACAGGAGAAGCAGGAAGGAGACTTGAAAGCTATAGACATTCTCTCAAAGTGAAACTAAGCTCAGGAGAGCAGAATAGATATCTCCCACGTTGGTGGGAAATGGCCTAAATACCTACCACCTGACCACTGCCAAAATTCAGTAGTCTGCATCTCATCCACTTCTGCCAACACAGTAACAACGTGAGAGAAGAAAAACAAAACACAAAGGCAGGTTTTGTGAAAGGAAAAAAGGGTCCCATTCTTCCCCTTCTTCCCCTCCCAAGTGGACAGGTAACCAAGGAGAGATTCAGAGATGGTTCAGCAGCACCATCCAAATTTCAAAAAGCTTCTGTTTGGCAAACAACATTCCAAATCAAAAGCAAGTAATTAAAGAGAAGCATGGTAGATGTGTTCCAAGCAGCAATTCCATAAAGAACAACAACACCTTAAGATATGCAGAACTTCTGGAAGTCCTGACAGCATCCCAGGCAAGAAGCATTGTGTGCTGGGACTCTTCCAAAG
>NW_020912436.1:0-1332 GCF_003984885.1 Neopelma chrysocephalum | reverse complement strand
CCAGCCTGGAGCTGCCGGGGGTTGTTGTGGCCAAAGGGCAGGACCCGGCCTTGGCCTGGTGGAACCTCATCCCCTTGGAATCAGCCCAACTCTCCAACCTACCCTGGTCCCTCTGCAGAGCCCTCCTGCCTTCCAGCTGATGGACACTCCCCCCCAGCTTGGTGTCAGCTGCAATGAGCTGATGTGGAAGGGATGGAGTTGAGCCCAGCCATCCTCGTGTGGGCATTAATCATCCCCACATCTGCCACAGGACTCGTTCAGAACGAGCCCGGCGCCACTATTTTTATACCCCATTTAATTTCCACGCGGGGAGCGCATTTTAATTCCTGTAATGTGCCTTCACAATGATCACAATTTGCATATTTTCCCCTCGCTGAGGAGGATCCTGGAGCCTGAGCCCAAAGAAAAGGCCCTGGCTGCCACGGGGCTTTCTGTAGGAATCACATCCTGACAACCCCGTATTTTTTTCCCCCACGTTACATTTAAATTCAAAGGAATGGCTTTGCAGGTGGAATTACCGGCCTGGACGAGCCTAATTTGTTGGAAATTAAACATAAGTGGTTGATTCTGGCTGCTACATGACATAAATTACTCTCAAATTGCTCTGTGGGCTTTCATTACAAAGGACACGCTGCTGGGAGTGATTTGCTGCCTCAGCCCTGAACTTTTGAGTTTTGAGCCAGGGCTTGAAGGACAAGGGCTGAACTTTGGCTTCAGGGCCCCCAAATCTAGAACTGATGCCACTGCCTTGTCTTATTTGGCCTTTCAAATCTTCTTTCATTTCCTTTTATCCCAAAGCCAAGCACGAAAAGGCACTTGTGGAAATGAGGTTTGGGTCTTGGGTTAATGCCACGTGGGTATTTTTAGTCAATGTAAAGCCAAAAATTCGGTGCCTGGAGCTTTCCCTGGGCTGGTGTAAAGCTCTGTGGTGCTGGCTGGCTTTAGCTGAGCAATAACAGTGCTTAAATGTAGCTCCTGTGAGAGGAATTGTTCTGAAATGGGATGAAAATTCCAACGGGAAGACTTTTTATTCACGCCTTGTAAGGCTGAAAGGAACTTCAGAACCACCCACGGGAAAATTCTCTTGGCAAGTCTGGTTTTAAAGACTCTTTGGCTGGGAAGCATCAAATTATCCAGTGGCTGGTGAGTTGTCCTAAAATCCGGGGGCTTTGGCCTTCAGGGAGCAGCAGCCATGCTCCCAGATCCCAGTGTGGAATGATTCTGGGAATTTTACAGGCAACTTGATTTTTTTGGGACTTAGCCAAGGCCCAGGGACTATTTACAGTGAGGGTGGGGAGGCCCTGGAATAGAATTCCCAGAGAAGCTGTGGCT
>NW_020912435.1:0-3158 GCF_003984885.1 Neopelma chrysocephalum | reverse complement strand
TCTTTTCCTATGTTCTTTTTTCTTTTTTTTTTCCGTTCTCTTTCTTACCGCCACTGGCAGCTCATCAGTCGCTTCCGTTGCCGCAGTGGAGACCGTGAGAGTCCGAGCGTCCAGCTCTGTTTACGTGGCTTCTGCGCCGGAGCGTGGTGCTCTGAAGGAGGCGGAGGCTCTCGGTAATAAACATTGCTCAGCGACTAGAGGTAGGTCAGTGAGTACTGCTCACCTCCTTTGCTCTTTTTTTTTTTCTTTCTTTCTTTCTCCTATTTGTCATTTTCCATTCTTAATCATCTTCTTGTGGCATTCCTTCATATCATCTTATTTCTGTTTTCTTTCTCTTGTCTCTTTCCTTCTTTTTTTTCCCCCTTCTTTCTTGCCCTCCTCCCTTTCTGTGTACTGTGATGGAATCGGTGATGTACCAGTAAACTCGTTTATAATTTGTTCCTTTCTCTCTCTCTTCCTATTGCTTGCTTCTTTGTTTCTCTTTCTCTGCTTTGATCCTTCCTTACTTCTTATTTTTCTCCTCGTCTTCTTTTCCATGTCTTTATGCATACATACATCCCCTTCTCCTTCCCTCCTTGTCTCTGCTTTATCTCCTTAACCAATATGTTTTCCATATGATTCAATCTCTCACCATGGAGCATGGACATACGCTCTGGAAAGGGTTCTCATTCCTCTCCTCTGTCGCATTTCCTCTGTCCCCACAAGGAACAACCTTCCTTCTCATCTTCAGTCGGTGCAAGACAGACAGAATGCCCCTTTACCTCCCCTTCTGGAAGAAAACCACACTCTTCAGGCCCTGTCCTCTCAAGGAAGACAATCCACCACTCTGAAACACAAGCCAAATCCCCAGGTACTTTGGCATCGGTGCAAACAGGCTCCCAGGAACACAAACAAGCTGGTGGAGTCTTTCCTTTGAGGACTCAAACCCATCACAGCCCAGGACACTAATCCTTGAAGAAGGCTGAAAAAGAACAGGGCACCCACAGCATGCAAGTACTCTTCATATACCTCCATAAAGAGCTACTCTTCAGGCCTCATTTTCCACCTCCTCTGTCAGACACACAGGCCAAGAACCTCTGTATCCAGAGACATTATTTCCCATGGAATACCTCTCATTCAGTAGCATGATCCACCCAGCAAAAGCCATGAAGGTAACATGGTATCTTTTTCTCTGAGACCATACCCTCGATTCCCAAAACATTCACTCAGAAAAACACATTAGTGTCCCTCTTTCATCTGCAATTGCTGTCACTTGCTCCCACTGTGCCTGGAAGCACAGGGGAAAAAAGGTATGAGAGCAGGTAGTGGTGCTTTGCTGGTCCATTTACAGAATCATTGGATATCTCAAGTTAGAAGGATCATCAAGTCTAGCTCCCAATTCAAGAAACATTTGGTCAATCCAAGATGAAGATACCATGACTAAAAAGGAATAAAAGCACAGCTGTCTCTCAGACTCATCTTTTTTAGGTAGGAGCGACTTACCCGTAACATCACTGGTGGCTTCTTCAGAAAAGAAACATATTCAGGGGAGGGAAACTGGTTCTGAGGGACATTTGCTTTTAATGTTATCAGAGATTTCTGTGGAAGATGGACAGGAAAAAATGACCCACATTCAAAATCACTGGACAGAGCACAGTGCTCCCTTATGCACTTTTATCACAGGGGACACAGGAGGGACACTGGAAAGCTAAGGACATTCTCCCAACATCATCCTCAGCTCAGGAGGCTGGAAAAGC
Organism: Neopelma chrysocephalum; assembly: GCF_003984885.1. Taxonomy (NCBI): domain Eukaryota; kingdom Metazoa; phylum Chordata; class Aves; order Passeriformes; family Pipridae; genus Neopelma; species Neopelma chrysocephalum. The sequence goes on along the minus strand of NW_020912435.1, from coordinate 1,422 downwards.
CATTCCTCAAACTGATGGTCAACCGCTGTGAACTCCACCACCTGGCAGCTGACAAAACACAGCAGTCTGCATTTCATCCACTGTAACCAACTCATTGTCAATGTAAAAGAAGAAAAAAAACCTAAAAAGATGGAAGTTTTCGGGGAAGTAAAAGGGGAGAAGAAAACCAAAGGGTCCCATTCCACCATAAAAAAAACCCCAAACCTGTTTTGGCAACTTCTTGATTACGGAGAGAACTTCTTCCACTCCCTATCAAGACAAGAGCAGATACATAACCAAGAAGAGGTTCAGAGAATGCTGACCAAATAAGACTGATATTTGGAAAAGCTTCTGTTGGACAAACACCATACTACCAAAAGCAAGTCATCCAAGCCAAGTATGACAGATATCTTCACATGTGGCAGAAAAAGCATGGAAAACACCAAGGAATACAGATATGCAGGACTTCTGGAGGTCCTGAGAGGACCCCAAGCAAGCAACCATGAGTGACAGGTGTCCTCACAAGGTTTTCCACTGGAATCCTCTATCCCAAGCTCAGGGAAATGAGTCTCCAGCTAAGCATTCTCCTGTTCTTCCTCAGTGACACAGTACTTTCCGACACAGCACCTCCATTTCCTCAGTGAAGAAACTTCCCCACTCAAAGTCACCCTCCCCATGACAGAGGCCCCCAAGCAATACTCGGTGCCACTCAGAGGGTCACAGCCCAGCACCCAAACTGCCCCACCAGAACAGCATCCCCCAGCAATAAAACCCACTCTGAGCATGACCCAGGCCTTCCCACATCCCCACCTTCCCTCATAATCCTCACAAAGAACCTACAGAGGGGATGCAAAGCCACAGAATGTCTGGCAGGCTGTGTGAAATTCACTCTAAATGTTCTGTGCTTTCTCAGCAATCTTAGATGGAAACAACACAGGGCTACACATGAGAGATCTTAAAGATTCTGTGGTCAGAGCGACAGCTCTGATCCTGGTTCACACGATTTTTTTTCTTGGAGAGAACCACACCAAATGCTGAAGCACAAGCAGAGTCACAATATCAACTGTGTGGGACAATTATGATATAATACCAGAGCTGGGCTGCTCAGGCGGGTTTGGTGTGTCTCATCAGGGTTAAGCATGACCAGGGGACATACCATTTCTACTGAGACTGACTCTGCAAGTGTACAAGTACAGGAAATCACACACACACAGATTACACCCCCTTCCTCATCACATCCTCCTATAAATCTCACTTGACAAGGAGCAAGGAACCATCATGGCAAAATCAACAGCTGAGGAAGCTACTATGGATGCACACAACTACACAAGGACAGCAGGTTGAAGTGTGACCCTCCCACAACAGCTTTCTGAAAACAAGAGGGAAATGGTTCATCAAGCAACATTCAGCATTTTGCATCACATTTCCTCTTACCAACACATT
>NW_020912434.1:0-4031 GCF_003984885.1 Neopelma chrysocephalum | reverse complement strand
ACTGCATTGCTGTGCTCCTCAGCATCTGGGTTGTTCTGTCTCTCTCTTATTGTGACATCAGTGCCCGTTGCCATGAGAGCTGTCTCGAGCAGAGCTCTGCAGCGAGTGTTAGTCACAGGTGTGTAACATTTCCCTCTGAAACTGCTGACCCGAAGGATCAGCTGCAGAGAGTCTGATGGACAGCGTGCATGGGATGTCATCTGTGTGGGGTTTACAGTGTTGCAGTTGCTGGGGAGGGTAAGCAAAAGTTGAGCCTTGAGGTGTGAAATTGTGCCTTGTGCCAGAGGTGAACGTGGCAGTGACACTGAGTAGGGCCTGTGCATGTGCTGATGTGAAAGGTGCCCTTGAGCAGTGGGAAGACTTGTGTGAGGGAACTGGAAGTCCTTGGGAAGACCACGGTCCCTGTCATAAGAAGAGAGAACTGGGAGATGATGGTCTTTTCTGGAGAAAAAATGTTGCAGGGTGTGGAATGCAGGATGCCTAAAGGGAAGTGGGAGTTACGATGGGCACAAAGTGGTTTTGCCCAGGATCTTTTCTCAAGTTCCAAGGGTGTGGAGTTGGAGGCCTTCTGGATCTTGAGATAGTATATGGCCTTGAAATGGCCACAAAGTCCTTTGAGGTTATGAATATTTCCTGTCAGAGACAGTGCCCTGTGCTGCTGCAGCCTGGCCTAGGGAATGTGTTGGATAAGAGTTGGGAACATGCAGACTGATGAACATTTTTGCTGCCGTTTTGGACAAATTGTTGGAGGGAAGCACTTCAAGCTGCTGTGTGTGGGTATTGTAGGGCACCTGTATCAGCTTCCACAGGTGTTGCCTCTTTGCTCCTCTGCAGACAGGATATTTAAGGGCAGTTGAGGAGGTGGGTGTCATCTCTGTGCTCTGTTCTTCCCCTACTTGTGCTCTTGGCCAGTCAGTTTGGGTAGAGTTGGTGTGTCCTGTTGTCACATACAGCTCATTCTGGTGTCTGGATGTACACACCAAACCTCCACATCTACAGAGCTTCCCATCTCTGGTTTTCTACTGTAGAAATGTTTTCACGCAGTTGACACTTTGATTGCACTTGTTCTTCTGCTTTTGGTTTGGTCTTCTTGAGGAAGAAAATCTTTGGGGACAGAGATCAAAGCTGTTCACGCCCCTAATCACAAAACCTTTAAGCACTTGGTTTGTATTTGACGTTGCTGCAAAGGCACAAAGCATCCTGACATGTGGGAAGAGTCAAAGAGTCACAGAGTGGATTTGCGGCATTCCATGTATTCTTTGTGCCAGTCATGAGGGAAGGTGAGGATGTGGAAAGGTCATTAGGGATGAAATGGAGAATGTCTGCTTAGCTGTGGAGATTGCAGTTTGCAGGGTGCAAGATGGAAGATTATAATGGAATACCTCAGGAAGGGTCCCAGCACTCAGTGCTGCTCTCCTGGGATCCTGCCTGGGCCTCCAGATGTTCTGAATGTCTTAGGGCACAGTTGTTGTTTCTGGTATTGCTGCTTGTGAAAACATCTGTGGTGTTTGTCTTACTTTCTTGGTTTTGATGTGGAATGTTGTTGGTCAAACAGAAGCTTTTTGAAATTTGGATCATGCTTCCAAGCCTTCTCTAAACCTTTCCTTGGTTCCCTCTCTGCTCTTAATCTCGATAGACAGGTCTTGGTATTCAAGACTGCAAAAAAATTCTGTTTCACTGCAGCTGAACGGGACCATTTGTTTTTCTTCTTTCCTCTGTCAAACTGCCAAACTTTTGAGTTTGTTTTGGTGTTTCTGTTGGTTGGTAGGTTTATTTCCTCTTTCTCGGTGGCAGTGTGTCAGATGTTTGGGCTATTTCCCGTCGGTGTGGGGGATGTGTGTTTTGTTGTCCTGAGCTAAGTTTTACTTTGAGAGATTGTCCGTAGCTTACAGGTCTGCTTCCTCCTTCCCCTGTGAGAAAAATACATAATGGCACTGCACACTGTCCAGTTTGTGTGGAACATAAGTAACTGCTTTTGTCCAGCTTCCCCAGGAACTCATAATGTTAATTACAAATATCCTTTTAAATCAATTTCCCTTTCCCAAAAACGTTTGTTTTCTGAAGAAGGAACCAGTGATGCTAAAAGTAAGTTGCACACCTGAAGTGGGTGTGTTTGAGAGACTGATGTGCATTAGCTCCTGTTCAGTTGTGGCATCTTTATGTTGAATCAACACAGTGTTGATCCTGTAGGACCAACAAATCACCATTTCCTGCTCTGGTACCTTTTGTGCTGCTTCCAGGCCCAGCCTGAGTGGGTGAGAGGCAGCAGGGCTGGAGGAGGGACCAAAATCCCTTTCCCCAAAGAGATGTGTTGTGGGTCAAGGGGATGTTCTTAGTGACAGTGCTGTGGTGTTACCTTCACAGCTTTTGTTTGACTGTGTGACAAGTGGATCGTGCTGATGAGTGAGGGATTTCATGGGCATTAATGCTCGTAGATACTGAAGTACTTGTTGTGTTGTTCTGGCAGTGAGTGCCTGCCTGAAAAAGAAGGCAAGGACACCCTGCAGGTGGACACTGAGTCGGGAGGGATCGAGGTACATGAAGAGCCCTGAGGAGGTTTTTTTTCCCAGTGCTTTTTGAATCTTTGTGGAGGATTGTGGTGCTGGGCTGTGATGGGTTTGAGTTCGTGAATGAGAAACTCGCCTGGGTGTGTTGGTTCCTTTCAAGGCTGTTTGCAGAGATGTCTCAGTTGCTCTGGCTTCAGCTTGTGTGAGAGAGGGTGGTGGAACCTGTTGTGATGTAGCAGAGCTGTTGTTTGCCATCTGAGTGCCTTGGTGTGTTATTGCTGGGTCCTTGAGAGGGCTGGAGGCTGAAGAGTGTGGCCTTCATGGTGAAGGGAGGGGAAGATAGAAGTGCATGGGTGGGAGGTCAACGAGAAAGGTATTCCCTCTCGAGAGGGATGGGATGTGGTAGGAAAGAGAAATGAGATCTCTTGCCAGAGAAAGGGCATGTCCCTGCTTCGTGGCAGGGGTGCTCTAGGCATTTTTAAAATGCTTCGTTAAAGACAAGGTCGAACAGACAATACACGGATGGAAGCAGAAGAGAGGGGAGGCAACGACAAGGCACAGTGAGTGAAGAAAGAAAAGAAAGAGAAAGGAAGAGCAAAAGGGAGAAGAGGAAGAAAGTAGAAAGAAGGAAGTAAAAAAAAAAGAAGGACGTGAAGGAATCAGTGCAAAGGAGAATGAGAGCGCTTGGAAATCAAGGGGGAAAAAAGAGAAGAGACAAGATGGAAACAGAAGAGGAGAGCAAAACAACATAGAACAGAGATAAGCGGAAAAGACATAGGGAAAGAGAACAAGGAAAGAGAAAGGAAAAAGAGGCGAGGGAAGGGTAAAAACAGGAATACGAAAGGGAAATAAGAAGAAAATATAAAGAAAGACGGGAGCTTATTCAAGGAAAAATAAAGCCAGAACGAAAGTAAGAAAGAAAGGAAGAACAGAACGGAATAATAAAGGAGACTGAAAAAGGAAATGATCGGCACTCACCGACGGTACCTGTAGATGCTGAGTGGAGGTGGTACCCAACAAGGCTCCAATGCACTGCTGCTTTAGTGCCCCATATTTAGGGATGATGGCTCCGATTTGATGGTCTCCTCTGCGGCACTGGAGGCAACTGAGGAGCTTGCAGCAAGGTTAATGAATAGAGGAGGATGAAAAGAGATGAGAAAAGCGGGTGAAGAATGGGGAACGGCAGGGCAATGACGAAGAAGAAGAAAAAAAGAAAAGAAGAGAAGAAAGTGAAGGAGGAAAGAGAGAAGAGTACTAAGAGAAAGAAATAAGGAAAAAGAAGGGAAATGAGATATGACTAAAAAGAGAGAATTGAAGGAAGCAAGAAAATACAAGAAAGTCAGAGGAGGAAAGAGGAAGAAAAAATGAAAGATTGCTTGAAAGGGAACAGCAAGCGATAAGGAAAAATAAATAAGAAAAAGAAAAAAAAGGGGAGCAGGACATCTCAGAGAAGATGCGTGTGTCGGGGCACAGGCGTGGGCGCTGTGCGGGAGCGTGTGAGGCGGCGGAGCAGCGCACGGTGTC
>NW_020912433.1:0-6491 GCF_003984885.1 Neopelma chrysocephalum | reverse complement strand
ATGGCTCAATCCCTTCCTTCCATTGTGTCCCCCCAAACTGCCCCAATGTTGCAGGTGCCCCAGTGCAGAGGATGTGGTGCTGCCACCACTCTGAGCCAACCACAAGGACTCCACTTGACCTCAGCTGGAACTGGACCGTGTTCCCAGCACAGCCAGGGATTGTCCCTGATTGTCCCTGTCGAGTGACAGCGACTCACTGAGCCCCAGCTTTGCTTTGGTTGCTGCAGTTACAGGGGGTGCCCTCGACAACTGGATCAAATGTGGTGAAAATGCTGCAAAGCTCAGCCCTCAGCGCTGAATTAAATGTACAGAGCAGAAGACAGAAGAGCCCCCAGGGACTGCTCAGGGGCAGATCCACCCAGGACACAGCGCTGGCTGCAGGAGCAGCACAGGAGCTCCTACTTGTGGCAGAGGGCAGTGCTGGCTCTCCAGCCTGCTCCAGGAGGTGACATTGGGGCAGCTGGTGTCCTGCCAGTGGTAAGACAACCTCCTGAAGCCAATAATCGATTGGAGGGTGACAATAAAGCTACGAAAGACTCACTTCACTCTGCAGAGCCCTTCAGGCACATCCACCTATCCCAACAAACGGGAGGGACTGAGAGCAGCCCAGTTATCCGGTCATAAGAACTGAGAACAAAAGCAAGTCTCACACAGGGGCTTTATCCCAGCACTGGGCAGTGAGGGATGAAACCTCCTGCTGGGTTTGCAAGTGAAAGGGAAAAGCCCCAGCCCTTTTGTTGGTCTTCCTCGGAATTTACTTCCAGGTTATTTTTTTACCACAAATTGCAGCTGTGTGGACTTTGGGAAGGATTAATGCCCTGGGGGTCCCCTGGGCCCTGCAATCCCTGCTGGCCCCCAAAAGCCCCAAGTTTCCTGTCCTGTGCAGTGCAGCCTGAGCTGCAGGAGCCCCCAGCACCTCCTGTCTCACCAAAGGAAAGGCAGCTTTTTGAGGAGAGAGGCTTAGGAACAGCAGTTCTTCCTGAGCCTCGGGTGCATGCTGATATTTTGACATATTTACAGCAGCTCTTTGATTCCTCTGGTAGCCTGAACCCCAGGAGATGAGACAGTGGGTGATGTGGCACAGGGGCACCTCCCAAACAGCCCCCGGGGTCTGTGCCCACGGGGGGATGTCCAGCTCAGCAAGAATGGCCTGGACTGGGAGGGACCTTAAAGATCATCTCATTCCACCCCCTACCATGGGCAGGGACACCTTCCACTACCCCAGGTTGCTCCAAGCCCTGTCCAACCTGGCCTTGGACACTTCCAGGGATCCAGGGGCAGCCACAGCTTCTCTGGGCAACCTGTGCCAGGGCCTCACCACCCTCACAGTCAGGAATTCCATCCCAATATTCCATCTGACCCTGCCCTCTGTTGAAGGGTTGAAGCCATTCCCCCTTGTTCTGTCACTCCAGGCCCTTGGAAATAGTCTCTCTCCATCCTTTTGGTCGCTCTGGAAGGCCACAGTCAGGACCCCAATGGGGGTGACCTTCACACCCACGGATGTTTCCAGGCCTCTGAACAGCTCCAGTCTCTCTGAGAACCACCCAGGCTCGGCCCAGAGGGGGATCCTGGGAGCTGTGGGAGCCCCGTGCTGTGCTGGAAGGCTGAGACCCCCAAAATACCCAGTGACAGGGACTGGGGTGTCCCCCACACACACCTGGGGGGAGGCACCACGGCAGCAGGACAAAGCAAGGGGAGACACCTCCACCTCAGCCAGGCCCAGCAGCAGGAGTGTCCCCACACTGGGGACATCTGTGGCCAGGCAAAGTGTTCCTGAAGGCCGGCATCCAGCTCCAGCAGTGCCCAGGGGAGAGCAGCCAGCCCTCCCTCTTCTCTGCTGCCTCTTAGTTCCTCCACAGTTTCCATTTTCCTCACTGGAAAACAGCTTTTTAGTTCACTTTTACCTTCCAGGCAAGTCTCCCACCTCCATCCCCTCTGTCCTCAGATAATACAAACCTCTCTGCTGTCTGGGGTAAATTTAGACATGACAGTGCAGAACCTCCCCACTGGGGGTAAGGTCTGTCCTCTGATATCCTTCCTGCACACCCAGTCAGTGCCCTCCTGTGCCCCCAAACCATCCCAAACCCCCCATGGCTGAGCAGCACAAGCTGTGCCCTGTGCCTTGGCCAGGGGCTGCAGGAGTGTGGCCAGGACCCTGATCCCTGGGAAGCACCCAGGAGCTGGTTTGTTTAGTCTGGAGAAGAAAAGCTGGAGAGGAGACACAACAGGGCTGCACCTCACAGGGGATGCTCATGAGAGAGGCACAAACACGAGCTTCCACACGTGGCAAAGGCAACTCCTTTTACCAATTCCAGTGGAATCTACCAATTCCCTTGGAGAGCTGAGCTGGTGAGAGGGTCAGTGTGGCTGTCCATGCCTGAGCATGTTCAAGGAGCAGTGTGGGCAGCAGCACGGGAGCATTTTCAGGCACCTTTCCACAGAGTTACAGCAACCTGGGCTGAAAGCAGCTCCTGAGAAAGGAGCCAGAGAGGAGCAGAGGAGGTTTGTGAGCCTGGGGGAAGCTCCCCTCCCTGCAGCCCCCTGGCCTGGGCACAGGGCCAGCCTCCCCTGGTGCTCCTTCCCAGCGTGGCACAGGGCCCCACACTTGGGTGTTCAGAGCATCCCCTCCACCTCCAAACCCAGGCAAATCCCCAAAAGGGGCAGAGAGTCCCACAGGAGCAGCCAGGAGAGCGGGCAGTGCCTGTGGGAACACTGTGGTGTGGTGGAAACCACCTTCCTGGGCTGGGACATCCCTGGGCCTGGGGGTTTGGGAACAGGGATGGGGTGAGGGCAGGGGTGTCCCCAGGACACAGAAAGCATCTCCTCCCCTGTTTCTCCCAACACCATCTCCCCATGTCAGGGTGTCCTGGAGCCCCCTGAGCTCTCCTGGTAGCAGCAGAGCCCGGGAATGCCCAGGGTCACCCTCAGCACCCTCTGACCTCCAGGGGGCTGTGGGAGCCAGGGCAAAGTGCAGAGCAGCTCTGGGGTAACTGGAGGATACTGGAGCCTCAACCAAGCTGATTCGAAGGAGCCCCCATTCCAACCAAGTCCTGAAGTCAGAGTGCAGGGAAGGAAAGCAGCAGAGCAGCTGCCTGGGACCCCCAGGCACGAGGCAGGAAACTGCAAGGCAGGGAAACAGCTGGGAGGATCCCATTGCCAGAGGGGGGGTTGTGCCAACGTGGAAACTCGGTGGCCAAACAGGTGAAGCTGCTCCTCAAGAAAGTCCTGTCCTGGCATTAAAAAGAAGAACCTGGGTTAGAAACTGATTGTGCCTTAAGAGCTCCAGAGGTGGTTGGGGTTGTAGGGCAGAGCCCAACACTTGGACATTCAGACACCTGGACTTACAGATTCCTTCAGGAGCTCCTGCCTCCCAGTCCTGGCTGTCCAAGAGCTGCCACATCCAGGGGGGACACCGAGGTGGCTCTGGGGGGAGCAGATCTGCACACACAGCACAGCCAGGGAGCCACAGCCACGGCAGAGCCCAGGGGGAGCCCGGGGAGGCAGAGGGAACTGGGACCAGCCCTGAGAGGGGCACTGGGAGAAGAGCAAGGAGCCAGGAGTCAGCCCCCAGCAGTGGCCATGGAATACCTGCACCGAGCAGGACAGAGCAGTGGCTGGGGCAGAGCTGGGATGTCCCAGCCCCTCACAGCCCCTTCCCAGCCAGACTCTCCCCACCCCCAATTCCACCCTCTCCCCAGCTCAGCCTCTGCAGCAGCTCGAGGTCACCCCCTCATTAGCAAGAAGCCAGGATTTGCTCTTTGATTTATTTGAGCCCTGACAACGACTCAAAAGTGTTGGAAGTGCAATTTTTCACCACCGACTAAAAATAGCCGAGTGGAATTCCAGAGCTGCCTCCCAGCGCCGCGGGCCGGGCTCGGCTGCCCAGGACAATGGCATTTGCAGCCCGTGAGCAACAACAGCTCCAGCTCCCGAAATAACAGCTTAGAAAGGGCAAATTCTGGCTTTAATTACAGCAAGACAAAAAAATGGTGTTTAAAAAGCGCATTATCAGAACATCTGAGCACACGGTGCAGCTTCAGAGCGAACAGGGCAGGCAGTGAGGGCAGGGTGGGCTCACTACCCATGACATGAAAAAGAGCAGGTGTCACTGAGGGTGTGGAACGTTTGGAAGAGCTGAAGCCCTTTGGTGTGAGGAAACAGAAGCAGGCAGGCAGCAGGAGCTGATGATCCTCTGCAGGCGCTGCAGCGGAGCCTCCCCCAGCCCTCCCTGGCAGTGCCCGGCCAAGCTCAGCTGGGACACGGGGATGGGACCCTGGGAGTGCTCTGAGCCACTCTGAGATGCCCAGCACCAGCTCCACGGGACAGCCTGCAAGTGGCACCTCATTTATTCTCTTGATTCCAGCTGATCAAGGCCAGATCCCTTCCAGGGATTTCCCAGCCCATGGTCTGGCAGGCAGCTGGGTGGAAATCCATCCATCCATCCATCCATCCATCCAATCCAGCCATCCTGCCTGGCTCCCAAACCCAAACCTGCAGCCCCTGACCACTTGTGGCTGGAAGTGGCCACACTTACCCCCTCCCAAACCCCCTTCCCAGTTCCAAGCTGTATCAATTCCATGTGCTGAAGGTAGTCGAGGCTCCTGGATGGGAGCACTGCAAGGGTGATGCTCACCTTTACACAGCAGGAAAAAACCACCTGATTCTCTGCAATATTTGGTGTGAAAAAAGGCTGGAAATCAGCACTTTTAGCCAGGAAACGACCTGAGTGCAACTGGAACAAAAGCCAGGCTGCAACAGAACTGCTTTCTGAAGGGTGAAAGGGACCCAGTGACTGGATCTCAGCAGCTGGAAGGAAGAAAAGTTTCACCACCTCCCTCTCCAGTGTCCTCATCCTCCTGTCTGGGTGAGGTGCCCTTGGGAGTGCTCCAGGGGCAGCTGGAGGGTCCCAGACACTCCTCAGGGCAGCCCAGTGCACGTGGCCAACTAGACCCACTTGTGTTTTCTCACTGAATCGTGAAGGGGGAGAGACAGGAGAACCAGCCAAGATTAGTGAGGAAACAGCAGCTTCCAGGCAGGTCTGGTGTGGAGCAGCTGAGACACTGGAGGAGGCAGCTCTGGGCACCACAGCCAGGCCTCGCTGCTCCTCCTTTCCCCGGGAATGCAAAACTGGAAAGCAGAAACCAGGCTTGCTGGTGCTGCCACTAAAGGGTGAAATGAGAAATATTTGGGGTTTTTTAACAATACACATCCACATGCCTGGTTACACCAAGTGGGGAGACTGGTGGGCAGTTTCCTGGAAGCAGCAGCTTCTCCTGTGACTGCGCTGACTGAGGGGATCGCTTTTATATTTGTCATTTGGTGCTGACCTCAGCTCAATGCTTTGACCTGTACCACGAGCTGAATGGTGATCTCTTTTCTGTACTTAGGTCACAGACAGAGTGAGATTTGTGCATCATTGTTGTTTCTGCTCCAGCAGAAATGGCACATCTCCGAAACTCGGGGATCCGGAGACCCAAGGACGGCGAGCCCAGACCCTCCCGTCTGCTCCAGCTGCAGATCAAACACTGGGAGAGGCAGGGACTACAAAAAGGGAAGCCTCAGGTCTCAAGAGCAACTCGTGCTGCACCAACCTGCAAGTGACAGCAACAGGCAAAGAGTCTCCCACCCAGATCCTCCTGCTCCAGTGTGAAGGTGGATGCTCGGCCTCAGCCAGAGCATCTCAGCTGAGCAACACCAGCCAGGAGGTGATTTCACACATCCCTTAAAATTCCTGATACTAATGATGTCTTTCCTGTATTGCCTTCCCAGCTGGGGCAGGAGGCAGGTGCTCTCTGGCCAGCCCTGGTTACACTGAGCTTGGCTGTAGAGACCAGAGCTGGCAGCTCAGGCCCACGGAGCCAGGGAGGATCTGTGCGGGTGCGGCGCCAGGAGCGAGGGCAGGAAAGGCCTCTGAAAAAAAATGCTCAGGTGTTCTGTGACTGGAAGGTTAAGGGCAGGTTTCTGCCCCTGCAGGCTGCCCTTCACCTGCCTCAGGTGTTCAGGAGATCACCACAGGTAACGCTCACAGCACAACAGCCTTTGGACTTGGGGTGTTGGATTTTTTCCTCCCATCCTTAAAGAGAGACTGGACGTGGCACTCAGTGCTCTGGTCTAGTTGACAGGGTGCTGATCACTCATGGGCTGGACTTGGCCTCAGGTCTTTTCCAACCTCATTGATTCTGTGATTCTGAAGTCGAGGTTTTAAGCTACAGCTTAAACAAGCAAGTGAATGTGCTGGAGAAACACAGGATCCCTGAGGCTGGAAAAGCCCTCCAGGATCACGGAGTCCACCCTGTGCCTGATGCCCACCTTGTCCCCCAGCCCAGAGCACTCAGTGCCACATCCAGTCATTCCTTGGACACCTGCAGGGGTGGGGACTCCAACACCTCCCTGGGCAGCCCCTGCCAAGGCCTGACCACCCTTTCCAGGCAGAAATTCCTCCTGATGTCCAACCTGACCCTCCCCTGGCACAGCTGGAGGCCGTTCCCTCT
>NW_020912432.1:0-831 GCF_003984885.1 Neopelma chrysocephalum | reverse complement strand
GATTGGGAAAGATACAAGAAGTGGAGAGAACTGTATGGAAATTGAATAGACTGTGAACCTTGAACACTCCGAATGGACCTCCACATCACGGACTGATTGTTATTTTCCCCAGTTATATTGTGTTATTTGTTTCCAATGTTATGCCCTTGTTTGTCACTGGTTTTTATGAAATTTTAATGTACCCTCCATGTTAGCCCTTCTTCCCCCTCAGGTTTTCCCGCCTTAAGTTGTTTATTCCCCTGCTTTCCCGCTCCTCTGCTACTGATTGGCTAAGGTTTGCCGCAGTGCAGAGTGAGCTCCCATTGGTCCCCTTCCCCTAGATACTCCAAAGTTACACCTACCTCTCCCTCATCCTCCAATCCTCGCATTCCCTGGGTTGTCAATCCCCATGCTCCTCCCCAGTTCTGAGTCCTCCCCTCAGACCTACCCTATTTAAGTCCCTGTTTTCCCCTAATAAAGTGGCATTGCTTCACCGACCTTCAACTGTGTCCTGACCCTCATTCGCAGTGCCGCGTCCCAATTCCCTTTACCCCTCGGGCCGTGGCAAGTGGCGCCCAACGTGGGGCACAGTTGGAGGTCTCTCATATTGAGAGAACTCCTGTGTCTCCACTTGGGCTCAGGCGTCGCCGGAGAGGTGATCGTCCCGCCGGTCCCCCCAGCTGGACGGACGACTGTGGGCTGTAGAGCTGCACGGGTCGGCGCACCGGAGAAGGTGAGCAGCTGGGGACATTCCACACCCACCCCAATACCTACACCCTAACATTTTTAACAGAAAAGGGAGGACTTCCATAACACCGAAATGGGACTTACACTGTCCACCTCCCAGAAATT
>NW_020912431.1:0-729 GCF_003984885.1 Neopelma chrysocephalum | reverse complement strand
AAGGGCCCTGTGACACACTGCCACGGGCCCTGGGGCCTCCCCCAGCCTGGCCAACCTGCCCCAACTTGGAAGGAATCCATTCCCTAAAGCAGCTGCAGCCACTGGGGGCAAGGCTTGGCATCTGTGCCAAGGCAGAAGCTGTGATTCCTTCCTGCCATCATTTCTTCATGGAAGCCATGAACTGCAGCACAAAAACACCTTGGCTGGCAAGGCACAGAAGAATGTGGCATTTAATCCTCCTACATTCAGGAAAGCCTGACTTCCCATTCCTCAACACAAGGAGCTGAAAGAAGTTGCAAACTTCCCAATGTCACTGAATTGGGGGGACCCGAGAGCATCAACTGTTTGGACGTTTGATTCCCACCTCAAACCTGCAACTCATTTGCCTGCACGTGGTCCATTGAGAGTCAACTTCAAAACATGAACAGAGACAAAAAATCTGGGCATTGATTGGTTTGCAGATGGTTTTCTATTAAGGGATAATAATATGAATGTTCAAACCAGGGAAAAATGAAACTACCCAGAATGATCACGGCTGAAGCTAAAATGCATTTCAGAAGGAACATCAACACCCACACCCCACACACACCCCTCAGCACCTTCCCAGTCAGGAATTACATCCAATCTCTAGGAGTACAGGAAGTGAGGGCTTTGCTTGGCAGTGATTGGATTCCACAGAACAAACACAGAACCTGAGCTGGGGAGAAAAGGGGACTTAAATCCTGCTTG
>NW_020912430.1:0-759 GCF_003984885.1 Neopelma chrysocephalum | reverse complement strand
CGCGACCCCCGGGGACACGACCCGGGGTGTTCCCGGTGCCCCCGGGACGTGGCTGAGCACCCCTGACCCGGGATGATCGTGAGACCCCGGGATGCCCCGGGTACCGCTGACCCGGGATCTCCACGTGCCCCCGGGATGCTCCGTACAGGCTCCGGCCCCGGGATGTCCCCAGGGACCCGACCCGCGATGGCCCCGGTGCCCCCGGGGTGCCCTGGGCACCGCTGACCCGGGATGCCCGTGTGTTCCCAGCGTGTCCCCAGGCACCTTTGCCCCGGATGTCCCCGTGCCCCCGGGATGCCCCACGGTGCCCCGGGATGCTCCGTGCAGGCTCCAACCCCCAGGATGCCCTGGGCACTTCTGTCCTGGCATGTCCCTGTGTGTCCCCAAGGTATCCCTGGGCACCCCTGGTCCACACCTGCCCCTGGCTGCTCCCTGCCCTCCCATCTCCATCCTCCTCCCCCGCTGGGGTTCCAGCCTGGGCAGGCCCAGGAATGGCTCCCACGGGATGGGGGTCTGGGATGACAGGGTGGGGAGTCACCTGGCTGGTGTCCCGCAGGGACAATGACCCCGTGGCTGCCCTGCTCTGCCACTCACCGTCCCCTCAGGCCGGTGGGCATCACGCACGATGCAGTTCTGGGGGTGCTGGTGGCTGAAAACCCTAGAACTGGGGGACAGGGGCTTCGACGGAGTGACCATGGGCCTCCTCCCACTGGTGCCCTCCCCACGGCGCAGGTGCAGGAGTGGAACATGGAAGCCCCT
>NW_020912429.1:0-701 GCF_003984885.1 Neopelma chrysocephalum | reverse complement strand
ATCCCCTTACCCAGATGTGGTACATCTCTCTCCCCGGATTTTGGGGGGCATCACTAAGACCCCTCCCGTGGGGGCTGGGGGACCCCCAGGAACCCAATCCTGGGCTTTAGGGGAACCCCCAAAATCCCCTCAAAACCCCTGAAATCCACCCCTCGACACGTCAAAACCTCCTCAAGGTCCCCTCAAATCCCATCAGAGACCTCATCCCTCCCCAGGACCCCCTAAACCCTCTCAGTGACCTACAAAACCCACCGGGGACCCCCCAAGCTCATTCAAGGGCCCCCCAATCCCCCTCAGGGACCCTCAAAACCGTCTGGGACCCCTTAAACTCCCTACAGACCCCAAAACTGCCTAAAAGGTCCCAAAAAGCCCCCCAGGAACCCCAAACCTCCTCAGAGACCCCCAAAGCCCACCTGGGACACCCCGAAATCTCCTCAGAAACCAAACCGCCCGCAGAGACTCCCAAACTCCTTCAGGGACCTTTAACTTCCCCCGTGATTTCCTCAGGACACCGAACCCCCGCAGGGACCCCTCAAAACTTCGTCAGGAACCCCCGAACTCCTCCGCTAAACTCTCCCGAGCCCTCCAACCCACAGCCGCGCTCCCCGCAGCCCCCGAGGGGATCCCCAGACCCCGCTCTCGCCGCCCCCCCGCCAGCTCACACAGCTCAATGCAGACCCCGCCGCCAGCACGGATTCCCG
>NW_020912428.1:0-4962 GCF_003984885.1 Neopelma chrysocephalum | reverse complement strand
CGCCGCGCACGCGCCGCCGCCCGCACGTGCGCCCCCAGGTGCGCGGGGCGCCCCCGCAGCCCCCCCGCACCTCCCCCCGCCCAACCCCCCGCGTGTGGCGGGGCCCGGCGGCCGCTCCGGGCCGGGAGGGTGGGGGGGCAGCGGCTCCGCACCCGCCGGTACCGCGGGGCGCATCCGGCGGGCAGGGCGGGGAAGGGGCCTGTCCCTTTAAGAAGAGGCCCGGCTGCTGCGGCCGCCGGTCGGCGCGGGGGGTGAAGCCGCGGCCTGCCCGCCCGGAGCCCCCATCGTCGCCCGCAGTAGCCCCGGCTCCGCGTGTCCTTGCGCGGTCGCCGCGGTGGCTCACCTGAGTAGCGGGCCCGGCGGCGGTGCGGCGGCGGCGGTGGCAGGGGGCTGGGGGTGTCTCCCGGGCTCGCTCCCCCGCTTGCTCCACCCGGCCTCTCGTCCCGCGTTGCCGGGGCTGGCGTTGCCTGTCTCCTGCCGCGGAGCGCTCCCGGCTCCTGCCTCGCCAAGATGGCGCCCGCGCTGGTGCTGAGGAGGAGGCGGCGGCTGCGGGCGCTGGGACGGCGGCGGCGGCCACTTTCGCTCACTGAGAGGAGAGGAGCAGGGACACGGGGAGCCATGGCGGGGGGGAGGAGAGGCGCCATGCCCAGGCCTGATCAATCGAACCCCGTATGCCTCCTCGGCGCCCTGGCCCCGCACCCTGGCCCCGCCGCCCCGCCCCCGTCGCCGTGGCCGCCGTACGGACCCGGGCCCGCACCGCGGGGCTCAGGCCCGCACGGACCCCGCGAGGGGCGCGCGTTCATCGATGCGCTCCCGCGGCCGATTGGTAGGGTCTGGAGGTGACGGAAATTGCCGAAGGGACTCGGCCGAGGCGGCGGGTGAGCCAGCGAGTCTCGCGCGAGGCGGGGCGGGGTCTCGCGGTGCTGGCGCGAGGAGGCGGGTGCGTCCCGGAAGTGACGCGCCGTCGCCCTTGAGGCCCCGCGGGGTGGGTGCGGCGCCGCTCGGACCCCCGGGCCAGTCCCGGGTCGGGCAGGGAGCGGGGTCGTGCGTGTCCCCCGAGGCTGCCCCTTCCAACCACGCAGGAGGCGGCCTGTGCCGGCCCGGCCCCCGCGGCCGATGGGAGCGGTGCGGGGCTGACAGCGCTGGAACCGGGGCGCCGTCACGGTTATAACACGTGGGGCTACGTGCGTTCCACCGCCTTCGCTTTGTCATGCACGGAGTTGCATAAGAGGAGCCCAGGACGAAATAGGCCCGAAGGTTAATTGCGAAGAGGCTTTGCAGTGAAAACACGCTGTGGCCATCGGCTGTTCGACACCGCTGCTTCCCCAAACCACTAAATAGCATATTTACAGCAAATCCTTAAAAGCGTGACTAATCCAGACCACTTAGTGCATGGAGATAAAAATTGTGTTCATGACTAAGCTGTGTCACTCCATCTCTCGGTAGGCACCACCGCGTCCTGGTTTTGGCTGGGATGGAGTTAATTTCTTCTCAGTAGCTGGTGCAGTGCTGAGTTTTGGATTCAGAATTAAAATAATGTTGTTATCACACTGATGTTTTCAGGTTTGCTAAGTTGCATTTATGCCAAGTCAAGGATAGTTTTTTTTGGTTTGGGATTTTTGGTGCAGGAGGTGCAGAAAAGAGAAAGTGTGAGGAAGCATGGCCAGGACAACTGACCCGAACTGGCCAAAAGAATATTCCTTACCATAAAATGTCATGCCCAGTATATAAACTGAGGAGAGTTACCTGGAAGGGGAGCTAGTCTGGGTTTGGGAATGGCAGTCTGGCATCCGTCAGTAAGTGGTGAGCAATTGTATTGTGCGTCACTTGTTTTTCTTTCTATTATCATTCTTACTATATTTTACTTCAGTCTCAATTATTAAACTGTTCTTATCTCAACCTAGAAGTTTTACTTTCAGTTCTCCCCATTCCACTGAGGGAGGGGGAAGAGGGGGGTTGAGGGAGTGCCTCTGTGGTGCTTAGTTGCCAGCTGGGCTTAAACCATAACACACAGTTACTAGGCAATAAAAATAAGACCATCACTACTCCCCCAGTAAAACTTCACTAGAGTTGTCCTGAACTAGTGGTGGCACTTGTATCCCTAACTGCAGCCGGGAACTAGCGGTGTTCAGCTTCCTGTGCATGGTTTGGTTACTTTTACCAAGCTTAGACAGAGCAGCATGACAAGGGCTTGTGGACCATCAAAAAAACCCCATTTTTTTTTTCTCCTTTAAGAAAATTATAATTTTTAATCTTGTGCATCAATGAGTGATTACTCCATTCCAATCTTACTACTTCTCTTTATGCTGGTCCCAAAAGAGAACCAAAGGAAAAGCTGCAACCATGTTTATCCAGGAATTTGCTACTTAAATCAGTATAGTGGCACTGATGCAATTAGACTGTCAAGTCCCTCCCTGGAAATCCTTATTCCATGACAATACAATTCCAGCCAGGGATTTACTTCCTGGAAGAGACTGAGAACGCAGCTCAGTGTCTTATCGAGAAGGGTGGCCTCAGCAATTAGTTTGTATCTTGTACAGAGACACTCCAGACCACACTTCTATATCCCAGACTTGATGCTTTCACGTTCCAGCCATTCTTCCCTCCCTCCTTCCGTTATCTGATGTGTTCCCATTTTTTCTCTCTCTGTTAATAGGACTTGGTGGACCCAGATGATTTTGGTTGTGGAAACAAAACATAATTGCTCTTTATCTGTCTCTGGCACAGAAAAGCCAGAATGCTCCACATGGTACCTCACTGACCTGTGATATCCCATCACTGCTTGAAAGAATCTTGCTTCAGATAAATAAAAAAAGAGCAAACCTTGGCAATTTTTCTGTTACTCTCAGAAGTCAGCAAGTCCTATCTATAGTTTCAAAGAAGAGACCTATTTAAATACTGCCGGTCTAGTGCTCTATGGAGAGAAGAAAAAACCCCACACATTTCCCCAAATAATATTTAGAAGAAATGCAGACAGTTACATCATAAGCACAGTCACACCAATTTACATCCAAAGAAAACCAGCTCAAACGGGTATTGACACGTACTCACATGCAGATATCATGTCCCTTCCAACGTGGTATCATTACTATTCCCACATTTACAACTTGATGCCCAGGTTGTTCTTGGACTGCAGTCTGGTTGGCACAGTGACTTCTTCCATTCTTCCCTATTCCATGTTGTTCACCAGTGTTCACCAATACACCAATAAAAGTGTTCCAAGATTTGGACATGGCCTACATTAATTTTGTCGCGTGGTAAATAGTTTTGCCTTAATACCTTATTTTGCTTGGGAAGGGACTGCTATACACCTTTTAAATCAATTTAGGTGCTTCTGCCCCCCTGTTCATACACTCCTGTGTATCGACACACAGCATGTGTGTGTTACAGTCTTATCTACCTGAGCTGGATGCAGCAGCGCTGACAGACAGTGGTGATAATGGGGTGCAACTTCCAGCAGGCCACTCTAATGAGAGTTTTACATACCTGCAACAAGTAACAAAAGAACCAATACAATTTAAGACATTGGTAACAATGCCAGAAAAACAAAAGTCGCTGTTTTAAAATCAAAAACAGCTCTTGGGAAAAATGGATCTCAAGAAAAGACCTAGAGAAGAACAGTCAGAGGCAGCAGGAATTTCCTCTGAAAGACCATTACTATTTCCATTCAACAATGGCTTTACCCCTTATTGTAAAGCAAGGAGCTTTTGACACCTCTGCATGGGGAATAACCCCTTTTTTCACTTGGATGTCTCCAAACACCCACTATAAGCTCATCAAGTTGCCTGTGTCAGAAACTACATTCTGTACAGTTGGCTTGATGTCAGTTTAAGGTCCTTCCACAGATTTACCACATGACTTTGATTTTCAAGCTCTTCTTTGACAAAGTACATCGTGATTGTTGAAGAACATGATTTGAGACTCTGCTTCACTTCTGGGAAATCAATTCCAATTATGTCTGTAGTTGCAATCCTTCTGTGGATTTTTTTCTCTCTACTAAATTCCATGGCTGGTCTCACCAAAAGACCATCCTCATTCATCCTGTAGTCTTTTACTGCTTTCTCCCTTTGCAGATTCTGGATGTCTGCCAGCTGACATGGCTCCTCTGGCAGCTCTGTAAAAGTGGGATAATAAGGAAAAAGGAAAAGAAACAGAAAACTCCCCGAACCAATACATACTATACTTTTGTTAGAACCAGGGAAGTGTTCCCCCTGTAATTAGCCAATGGAACACAACAATCATCTCATTAGATCCATGGAATTTATCGACTACCTGTTTACACAAACAGGAGACCTTAAGGGAAAAAAAGTTACATGTCCCCCACACTTTCTTTGAAAGGCAACCCAAAGGAAAAAATACTAGGCTTCCATTTATTGTTTACTTCTTTATTATGAAGATCTTCAAGATTTTAAGTAATACTTCACATATGGGTTTTTAGATTTCTCCTGAGAAGCATTTTGCACTATGAAGTTGTAAATCCCAAAAGAAGCCTGAGCAGTTCATGTTTGCTTGTAGGAACCACTGCAAAGACAGCTGTCCCAGCTTTTTATTTAAAACCATGATATTCTATTCTATTGGTAAAAAAACACAACACTTACGTGGACCAAAGCCAACATAGTTAACAAATTGATGAAACAGCTTAGGAAGTATGTGAAGAGACATACACTCCTTGATTTGGCCCTGAGCAGTGCAGTGTTCAAAATACTAAATCCAAGGAGCTGTTCCATGACAAGGTCTGCCATGTTCATTTGTAGAAACAACAAGAAAATCCACAGTTGTGTTCTGCTGTAGAAAGGGGAATTACATAAATAAGGAAGCTTGATAAAAAGTAGTAATTGGCAGCCAAGCAAATTCAATCCTAGCAGGTAATATGGAGACAACTTCAAGGCAACACACAAGCAGCATAGAGTAAACATTACCTGTTGCAGGGTTCAAATTGTGAACAATTTCCATTGCATTTCT
>NW_020912427.1:0-337 GCF_003984885.1 Neopelma chrysocephalum | reverse complement strand
CGGCCACTTGTACATATGTTTTTCATGTTGTTCTGTAAATATGTTTTATATTAATGACTTTTTAAGAGTTTTGTTGGTTTTATAAGAAGATAGTTTAAGAAGATAGATTTTTAATTAAGAAAATAGTTTTTTATTAAGATGATAGTTTTTTAAGACGATAAGGTTTCTTTTTAAGAAGATAGCTTTTTATTAAGAAGATAGTTTTCTTTAGAAGATAGTTGTTTTATTGAGAAGATATTTTTCTTAGCAAGACAATTGTTGTATTAAGAAGATGGTTGCTGATATGAAGACTGTCATCAAGAAGATTGTTGTTTCTCTAAAGAAGAGTGCTGGTTTT
>NW_020912426.1:0-339 GCF_003984885.1 Neopelma chrysocephalum | reverse complement strand
AAGATAGTTTTTTATTAAGACAATAGTTTTTTATGAAGATAAGGTTTCTTTTTAAGAAGACAGTTTTTTCTTAAGAAGATAGTTGTTATATTAAGAAGAAAATTGTTTTAATAAGAAGATAGCTATTCTTAATAAGAAGATAGTTTTTTATGAAGATAGAAGACTTTTTTTATTAAGAAGATTGTATCTATAAAGAAAATAGTGGTTTTTCTAAAGAAGACTGTTGGTTTTATAAAGACGATTTTTGTTTTTACCAAGAAGATTCTTGTTCATATAAAGATTTTATACTGAAAATCCATTCTCTACAGATGTTTCCTGCATTTGTGTTTTGTTGTCCTT
>NW_020912425.1:0-1620 GCF_003984885.1 Neopelma chrysocephalum | reverse complement strand
CTTATCACCATAGTAACATAGCTCTGTGGTTTGACATTGCCTATAGCCAACATAACAGGATATAACATTTGCGGTTTAACAGTTCTACAATTTAGCATTTAGCAACCCTGGTAAAATATTAACTCTAACTTTATTATTACAAAACCTGATTTGATTAGCAAATTATTTATCTTCACCTTTATTAACTATTACACCGTGATCTGGGGTTCAGCCGGGAAGGACCAGTGGGATGAAAACGCCTCTCTCCGCGTCATCTGAGCCCTTGTGGCGTGTAGGAGGTTTTATAAGATAAAAACCTCTACCTTTGCCATGCATTGGGAGCAATATGCCGCCATCCGAAAGGAGGATGGGACCATAGCACAGCACGGGTCCGGGACACAAGGTAGGGTGCAAGTAGAATGTTTTATTGAGGCGTGTGCAGGATTCTTTCTCAGTTCAGGCAGGGAAAGGACCAGAACATAGGATGGGATATGAGACAGACAAACGGGGGAGCAAATCAGGATAGGGGCACAGGTGAAAGAGGGAGGAACATGGGAGGAACCAGGGAGAGAAGGGGCAAATGGAGGCTGTCTCTCCTCTCTGCAGCTTCTCCAGCCAATCTGCAGGAAAGCAGGGAAGCGGACAAGCCTGAACATGCCCAGGAAATACAAATTCTGGGGAAGCATACAATGTGTATATACATAATGACTGTAAAGTCTGTATCATAAAGTCCTTTCAATCCCTGTACATCTTTTTCCACTTCTGAAATTATCCCCATTCTGATTCCTGGTCCTTCACAACCACTACACTGTAATAAAGCATTCCAAGAAGCAGACACTTGCCTTTCCTCTGCACTCATGGTCTGCCCCATAGTGCCTAGAAAAAGTTCTGAGGAGCTCACCTGTGCCTTCCAAGTGACAGAAACACTTGTGCCTTCCAGGTCACCTGTACCTTCCAAGTGCAGCAGATACACTCGTGCCTTCCAGGTGTCCGAAACAATGGATCCGGATCCTTTGCGGCAGCCCCCGCCGCTATCGGCTTCCTGAGCCCAAACCTCACTGTGCCTCGCCCCGCAGTTCAGCTGCCTCCAGTCGTGATACCCCACACAACACGGGCACTACTTGTCAGTCATTTCCTGGGCCTCCACAGGGTATCAATCATATTGGTTAGGTTTGGCTGATAGAAAAGCGCACACACACACACACACAGAATTGAGACAAGAGTTGTCTGCCGCAGCTAACCCACATTTTCCCACACACTTTCTGTAAATATAATTTTTACAAAACACCAGAGTACTAACACCTGCACCATGAACACAGCCAACATTCTTGTCCTTGTATAATTTATCCTGCTTATCACCTTTCCAGTTAACTCCCAGCTTCTCAAGGCTGCTCTGTTCATGGGAACGGTTAATTAGCTTCTCTGCTCTCATGGGAACGGTCTCACACCATCCAATACATTATGTTTGTCAAGTTCTAGGGGCTTAGCGGGCCTGCTGCTTCCCCCCACAGGTGACAAGGTGGAGTTCCAGTTGAAGCCCTTCCAGTAGTTGGTGCAGCAGAAGAGCCTCTGCCCCGCGTGTGTCTGCTCATGCCTGAGGAGATGTGAGCTGTTCCTAAACCTCTTCCCACATTCCAAGCA
>NW_020912424.1:0-1101 GCF_003984885.1 Neopelma chrysocephalum | reverse complement strand
CAGAGAGAAAAGCCTACCAGCGCTGGACTGCAGCATTGAAAGAAGTCACAGAAGAAGAAGAATGGATTTGAAATAATGGACTCATTTAACTGAGACTGGTGAATGGAGAAAAACTACAAGTTTATGGCTGTTTTAATGTTTTTTGATAATGGTTTGTCCCTATCCCCATGTTGTAATGTGAGGAGGATCACCCAAGCGATTGGCAGAGATTTAAGGCCTGGAGGGACTTGTATGGGGCCTGAAGAACTTAATAATCCATGGACTGTCATGTTATTCACCAGTTTTACCATGTTTAATGTACCCCCACAATTAGCCCCATGTTAATCCCTTTGGTCTATATGGTTCAGGGCATGTTTGGGTTTACCCTCAGTTATTGCCCGCCAAAAGTTGTTTACTCCCTTACCCTCTCCTGGTTTTCCCGCTCATCTCTCACCGATTGGCTGGTGGGTGCTGCAGTGCAGAGTGAGCTCCCATTGGTCCTTTCCCCTGGATACCCCGAAGTTCCACCCATCTTCTCCATGCTCCCCAATCCCGTTCTGCCCTGAGTTATCAATCCCATGCTCCACCCCAACTATCAGACCTCCGCCTACATAAACCTTATATAAGTCCCAGTTCCCCTTAATAAACTGGCCATTGCACCCTGACCTTCTACTGTGTCAGAACCCTTTTGTGCAGTGTCGCGTCCCTACTCCTCTTTCCCTTCGGGCCATGGCAGTAATGTTCATTCCTACAAAAGTTCCACTCCCTTCTCATGCATATTCTATTGTTACCCCTGGCAGTTGGACCCTCGCCACTCCCAGACCATGGAAGTTTTCCATCTATGGCTGGCATCACCAATGATACTGGACACTGTGAGGTGCTGCCGGACTATTTTAATACCAAAGTCGACCAGACCAGAACGCCTGAAGGACATCAGCAACTAGCAACCCATTACCATTGGATCAATCACTTTAAGTCTCTTTTCCGGAACAATGACAGCAAGGCTGGCCAAGGCATGCCCCATTAATCTCAGGCAGAGAGGATGCAGAAGACAGGCAGGATGCTCCAAAAATCAAAAACTGTTACAACTGCTAATTTGAAATGCTAAGAACACAGAGAACT
>NW_020912423.1:0-384 GCF_003984885.1 Neopelma chrysocephalum | reverse complement strand
TAGCAGTTGTAACAGTTTTGGATTTTTGGAGCATCCTGCCTGTCTTCTAAATCCTGTGATGGATAACGAGGCTATCAAATTTAGGTTGCAAGGAAAAATAATTTATTAAAGTCACAAATAAGCAAAACGGCTGGCCGGGCGTCCGGAGGAAACCCCTGTTCCTACCGCGGACCGCAAGAGGGAACAACAAGCAGCACTTTTTATACCCCTCGGTAACTCCCTCCCCCTTAAGTCATGTCATCAGTCCATTGGTCCGGGGTTCGCGGGCTCATCCCAGGTTGGTTCCCCTTTCGCGGGCTTGTTCCAGGTTGGTTCCTCTCTTCGCAGGCTAGTTGTGTTGCTAAGGGTGTCAGCAAATAGTCCAGTGGTTAATAGTCTCTAGGG
>NW_020912422.1:0-417 GCF_003984885.1 Neopelma chrysocephalum | reverse complement strand
AAATCCTCTCCTCAGACCTACCCTATTTAAGTCCCCGTGTTCCTTCAATAAATTGGCATTGCTTCCAGACCCTTCACCTGTGTCCGAACCCTTCTTGCAGTGCCGCGTCCCATTCCCTTTTCCCCTTGGGCCGTGGCAAGTGGCGCCCAATGTTGTGCACAGTTGAAGGCCTCTCACATTGAGAGAACTCCTGTGTCCCCACCTGGGCTCAGACATCACCAGGAGCGGTGATCGTCCCGCCGGTCCCCCCCAGCTGGATGGATGACTGTGGGCTTTGGAGTTTCTCGGGTCGACGCGCCGGAGAGGTGAGCAACTGGGGACCGTCCATATCCCACCCCATCACCCACAACCCCACAAAAAACAAGAGAGGGAGGATTTATACCACCAAGGACTGACGCAGAGATCCGAATAACACCA
>NW_020912421.1:0-1708 GCF_003984885.1 Neopelma chrysocephalum | reverse complement strand
CTGGGGACATGGAGACACCAGGGGGGTCTTGGTGTGTCAAGGGGGGAACTGGGGACACCAAAAGAGTCTTTGGGACACTGGGGGGATCTGAGGACTCACCTGCTCATGGTGCAGCCCCTCCTTTGCCCCCCAGACTCTATTAATACCCCCAGATGTCCCTTAACCCCCATTTTCCCTTTAATCCCCTCCCCCTACAAATTCCTTTGATCTCCAATGGCCCCAAGACCCATTTTAACTCCCCTAAATGCACCCAAAGCACCCAAAAACCCCACAAATTCCTATCCAGCCCCCCCCCCCACATCCCCCCAAATCTCCTCTAGCCCCCCCTCAAATCCCTTCCAACCCCCCCCAAAGAGGGATCACTCGGCACCCTGGGACAGGAACACAGTGGGCTGTACTGGGAGGGCACTGGGGGGGCTCAGGTGTCCCATGACAACGTGGCCCAGCTCCAGGAGAGATCCAGGGAGAGGTGAGGAGGTCCTGGTCCGTCCTGGTCTGTGCTGGTTTTTATCCCCAATCCCCAAAGCCCCTCCCCAGCTCCCCCAGGACCCTCCCGGACCCCAAAGCCCCCCAGGGCCCCCCTGGATCCTGACTTGGTCCTGCTGCCCCTTGAGCATCTCCAGCTGCTGCAGAACCAGGCATTTCATCAGCAAATGTGCAGGTGACCCCAAGCTGGGGGAGTGTTGATGTGCTGGAAGGCAGGAGGGCTCTGCAGAGGGACCTGGCCAAGCTGGATCCATGGGCTGATTGCAAGGGGCTGAGGTTCAAGCAGGCCAAGGGCAGGGTCCTGCCCTTTGGCCACAAGAAGCCCCGTCAGCCCCTTGGGCTGGGGCCAGAGTGGCTGGAGAGCAGCCAGGCAGGAAGGGAGCTGGGAGTGTGGATGGACAGGAAGGTGAAGAGGAGGCAGAGTGTGGCCAGGTGGCCAAGAGGGCCAGTGGATGGTGTCCTGTCTGAGGAAGAGTGTGGCAGCAGGAGCAGGGAAGTGATTGTTGGGCTGGACTGAGCGCTGGTGAGGCCACCCCTGGAGTGCTGTGTCCAGCTCTGGGCCCCTGAGTTGAGGAAGGCCCTGGAGGGGCTGGAGCAGGTGCAGAGAAGAGAAGCGAGGCTGGGGAAGGGAGTGGAGCACAAGTGGTGTGAGGAGAGGCTGAGGGAGCTGGGGGTGTTGAGGTTGGAGAAGAGGAGGCTCAGGGGAGACCTCCTGACTCTCTGCAAGTCCCTGCCAGGAGGTTGTAGCCAGATGGGAGTTGGTCTCTTGTGCCAGGAAGCAGCAGTAGGACAAGAGGGCTGGGTCTTGAGCTGTGCCAGGGGAGGTTTAGGTTGGATATTAGGAAGCAAATTTTCCCAAGAGAGTAATCAGGCCTTGGAATGGGCTGGGCAGGGAGGGGGTGGAGTCAGCGTCCCTGGAGGTGTTGAAGGTGAGAGTGGATGTGGCCTCAGTGCCATGGTCTGGGAAGCACAGTGGGGTTGGATCCAAGATTGGACTTGATGATTTGGGAGGTCTTTTCCAACGTGGCTGATTCTGTGATTCTCTGATTGCCATTCTTATGGCAGCACATGCTTGAGGCTCTATCCCCAGGGTGATAGAGATGTCTGTCCATATATATCTCCAAGGTTAGTCTGTAAATGTGTGGTGTTAGAAAAGCAGGCTAAGTTCTGGGCTCGTTGTAGAAGGAGAAGGAAGCCCAGAGGCCAGTGCAAGCAGGCAGCC
>NW_020912420.1:0-1144 GCF_003984885.1 Neopelma chrysocephalum | reverse complement strand
GATTTTGGTTTTGATGAGTTGATCACACCTTTCCTCAGCATCAGCCAAAGCATCGGCTTCCTTGTGAAAAAATACAGGAAGGATTATTTAATGCTGAAGGAACAGATGTGCATTTCTAAGACCTTTGGGATTATTTTTGGGAAAAAGTTACTGTGCAATTATGTTACAAATTACAAATCTAGAATAAGCTTTTCATAAGTTTTGTTTTTTTTTCAGAACTTTAGAGTCATCAGTGCAGCTCTGTGTATGTACATTGCATTTCACCTTATTTATTTCGTGTGTATCATAAAGTCACTTAGATTTACTTTTCATTTTCTCTTTAGAAAGTGATTGTTTCTTATGATGTACTATATTCAAATATTGAGAAATGTAAATAACTCTACAGTTGTGGAAATACTTGAAACTTGAATTAGTAGCTTTATACCCAGCTATTGCAGTCAGTGGACACTAGAATAAAATTCATCTTTCCTCAAAATAGACATTTCAACTCAGGGGTGTTGCCAAAATGTTGTCCATCATTCTGAGAGGCCAAATGGCTTTAGAGACAAACACAGTGCTTCTGTTTTAAATTCTAAAGGGCATCTGTGTCTTCTGGAGCAGTAGGTACAGGAGCTGAGATGAGGTGTACTGTAAGAAATGGCACTCGGCTCTTCACTTTGACAACTGAGTTTAGGCAGAGTAGGAGGTCAATCGAATCACTATCCCTATTCCACTAAATACACTACAGTGACTATATCATGAACTCACACGGGACACATGTATAAGTAGGTATTAAGAGTGAAAACTCACTCTTTAGATTAAACTCCACTTTGCAATAGTGAGACTGAATTGGGAAAGAATGTGGCCTGAATTTTACATTTAGTTACCTGGTATTAGGCTTAAAAAATTTTATAAGAAAGTTTAGTATGCAATTTGAGAGTCTTATAGTAGGAAAGAAGAGTTAGATCTTATTTATTTATTTCCTCTATAAAGAAAGGTATAGAAAAATGTTACTCACAGCCTGCACTTGGAGCTGCAGGTCATTTTTCTCCTGCACCAGTTTCACCATTTTCTCCTCCAACTCCTTCCTCTTTGCCTCAGACTTTGCAAGCTCTTCCTTGGTTTTCTCAAACTCCTCCTTCATGTTGGCCATCTCCTTCTCAGA
>NW_020912419.1:0-820 GCF_003984885.1 Neopelma chrysocephalum | reverse complement strand
GACTTTGGGATGGACCTGGCTGCCTGCATTGAGCTCATTGAGAAGGTACATTTTCACTTGAAAATGTCTTGCATTTTCAGGAACACATTATTTTAAATTTCCCCTGTTAGTTTCTTAATTTTAGTTGTTGAAATATGTCTTTATCTGTTACTAATTATGCATAATAGATATTACAAAGTCCAGAGAAAACTGTAGAAGTAATTCTTGCACATTCTCTGCATGGAAGGTATCTCCATTTGCTTGATTAAAGGATATTATCTTCAAAAACACAGAGCAGCTCCTGAAGTAACATGAAAATATTTTCTTAAGGTTCTGGAATAAAGTTATCTGAACCATTTTTTCTATATGGTTGATAGCAAAGTAAGGACAGGCCAACACAGTCAGTGCCTGATGTCTGAGAGCAAGAAACTGAGGTTTTTTGTAGTACCATATAATTTAGAGAATTCATTGAAAGTTCAAAAGCAGAAGTAAATATGCAATGCATAATAAATATGTATAATAAATATGCAAAACAGTTCACATTTGTAAAAACTATTTATCAATATATTCTTTCTCCTCCTGATCTTTAACATGGTTTCTGGTATAAAAACCATTCCTAAATCACTGTGACAAAGTGTGAGTCAAGCGGGTGAATCTTTTAAACTCACTTTTCAGAAAGAAATGTTCTTAATGGCAAAGTTTGTTTCTCAGCTTTCTGTCTTTTACTATCTTCCCTTTGAAACCAAGTCATAGTCATATTATTCTACAGGCAGCCTCTCTTTTTTATTGAACTATCTTCCAGCCCATGGGCATCTTCTCCATCCTGGAAGAGGAGTGCATG
>NW_020912418.1:0-651 GCF_003984885.1 Neopelma chrysocephalum | reverse complement strand
TGTCCATGGCAGCTGCTGCACTTGTGCTGCAGAGCCCTGGCACCTCCTCTGGCACTACAGGCCCCTCTTTGGCTGTTCAATCCAGGATCACCTGCCCTGAATTAGGTTCAGCATTGAAGGGATGTCCAGGAGACAACTGCCATTGTACTCTGAGGACATGTAGAAAATACCCTGATAAAGAACAGGAGAGAGACCTCTCTCCTTGTGCCACCTGACTCCATTTGGTCACCTGAACACCTCAATGTGCTGCCCTGGACAGAAGGAACAGTGACAGGTTCCCCTG
Organism: Neopelma chrysocephalum; assembly: GCF_003984885.1. Lineage (NCBI taxonomy): Eukaryota > Metazoa > Chordata > Aves > Passeriformes > Pipridae > Neopelma > Neopelma chrysocephalum. Next base: position 368 of record NW_020912418.1, on the reverse strand, counting down.
TCCTACATGTGGGCACCTTCTGCCACTGAAGTTGGCCAAAGCAATGTCCCAGCAGCCTCCAAGAAGATCCCACAGCTGCTGCCCTGTCCCTAGGAACTGCTCCTTTGGAGCCTGCAGTTCCCAGAAGGAATCTCGGTCACCTCTGGCCCCTCAGAAGGAACCAGGGCTTTGTGTCCCAGCAGGACACTTCTGGCTTTGGTCTTCCTTCATTCCCATGGGAGCTGGGACAAGGAGTCACCTGCAGCTGCCTGTTTTGGGCCCACTGAAGTTGGGGGTTGTGGAGGGAGCTGAGTGTCCTTCTGGCCCCTGGTCTGCAGAGCCACAAGGAGACACCTCTGTTGACTCAGCTGAGTCCCTTCCCTCAGTGC
>NW_020912417.1:0-831 GCF_003984885.1 Neopelma chrysocephalum | reverse complement strand
GGCACACCTGGCACACATGGCACGCCTGGCACACAGCACACATGATACGGCACTCGTGGCACACCTGGCACACGGCACACATGGCACACCTGGCACATGGCACACCTGGCATACCTGGCACATGGCATACCTGACACACAACACAGCATGGCACACCTGGCACACGGCACACCTGGCACACCTGACACACAACACACCTGGCACACCTGGCACACCTGGCACACTACACACCTGGCACACATGACACCTGGCACACCTGGCATGCCTAGCACACATGGCACGCCTGGCACACCTGGTACACCTGGTACACCTGGCACACCTGGCACACCTGGCACACCTGGTACACAGGGCACCCCTTGCAGCCCGCACGGCTTGGCACACCTGGCACACCACGTGTCCCCCCACCCTCCCCGTCCCCCCCGTGCCCCCCTCACCATGTGACACAGCGCCAGGTGCAGCAGGAGCCCCCCGCCCAGTGCCCCCAGCCAGGAGCGGGCAGCGGGGGCCGTGCCCACCGCCAGCCCCACCAGCACCCCTGGCACCACCGGGAAGGCCCCGGCCAGGGCCAGCAACAGAACCTGCCGCGGGGGCAGCCCCGACTGCGACAGCAACAGGGCGTCACCTGGGGGGGGGACACACAGGGATTGAGACCCCACCCCCGAGCGCCCCATGGCACCCAGTGCCCACCTCAGGGTGGGGTACGCGCCGTGACGTCACACGGAGGGGACCCCCTGCCTGCCCTCCCGACCCCAAAGCTGGCACTCGCCTGGCCCCAAACCGCCTGTGCCCCCCCACCCTGTGCGCCCCCACTGTGCACCCCATGACCCCCCC
>NW_020912416.1:0-1018 GCF_003984885.1 Neopelma chrysocephalum | reverse complement strand
TCCCTGCTGTCCCCATCCCCATCCCTGTCCCCTCCTTGTCCCCCTCCCTGTCCCTGCTGTCCCCATCCCCATCCCTGTCCCCTCCTTGTCCCCCTCCCTGTCCCTGCTGTCCCCATCCTCGTCCCTGTCCCCTCCCTGTCCCTTGTGTCCCCGGTGTCCCCATCCCCATCCCTGTCCCTGCTGTCCCCATCCCCATCCCTGTCCCCTCCCTGTCCCCGCTGTCCCCGTCGCTGTCCCCACTCACTCTCCACGGTGCTGAAGCTCCCTGCGGTGCCGGTGCCGTTGGTGGCCGTGGGGACGGTGACATCGTGACCCCCGCCAGTGTCCCCAGAGCTGTTGGTGGCCGTGGGGACGGTGACATCGTGACCCCCACCAGTGTCCCCAGAGCTGTTGGTGGCCGCGGGCCCGTGGCGTGTCTCCATAACCCCGTGGCGGGTGTCACTGTCCCCACGGGGGGTGGCCGTGGGCTCGATGTCACCGTGGTGGGTGCCCGTGTCCCCACGGCAGGTGTCCGTGTCCCCACGGGGGGCGTTGGTGCCCCCACAGCGGGTGTCTGTGGGGTTGGTGTCCCCATGGAGGGTGTTCCTGTCCCCACGGTGAGTGTCCCTGTCCCCACGGGGGGTGTTGGTGTCATCGATGTCCCCACGGTGCCAGGGGTTGGTGTCCCCATGGGGGGTGTCCATGTCCCCATGGAGGGTGTTCATGTCCCCATGGGAGGTGTCGATGTCACTGATGTCCCCACGGTGAGTGTCCCTGTTCCCACGGGGGGTGTCGGTGTCACTGGTGTCCCCATGGAGGGTGTCCCTGTCCCCACGGGGGGTGTCGGTGTCATCGATGTCCCCATGGGGGGTGTCCATGTCCCCATGGGGGGTGTCCCTGTCCCCACGGTGAGTGTCGGTGTCATCGACGTTCCCACGGTGCCAGGGGTTGATGTCCCCACGGGGGGTGTCCATGTCCCCACGGGGGGTGTCGGTGCCATTGATGTCCCCATGGTGCCAGGGGTTGATGTCCCCATGGA
>NW_020912415.1:0-736 GCF_003984885.1 Neopelma chrysocephalum | reverse complement strand
AACACCCACGTGAATGCACCAAACAACATGTTGATCGGGGAGTTTCTGTATCCAAATACACAGATGCTTAAAATGAAATTGTGATTCTGACTTCTCTCTCTCTGCCCCAACGTTTGGGCGCCAAAAATGTGCTGGTTTAAAAGTTAACCAGCAAGGCAAAATGAACTCAATTCAAAAGAGAGATTTATAAGTCAGAATAACAATTTATTAAAATAATGCAATAAGTACAATTATACAGACAGACAATTGGTTTTAATCCACAAAACCCAAATGTACAAACCCAGCACCCTGGGGTATGAACAAAAGTGGTGTACCTTGGCCCACCCCCCGAGTCCAAAGCAAAGGGAGAGGGAATAAACCTGCTGGTGGGAGAGCTGCTGCAGTCTGGTCAGAAGTGGTGATTGCAGTCCAGTCGAGGGTGGTGGTCTCAGCCTGGTTGGGACCAGCGGTGGTCTGCTGTCTTCCTCTGGGTCCCACGAGAGAGAGAGCCAAGGCTCTGAAACTCCCAGTTATATACTCTCCAGTTCAGGCGGGAGTGCTCAGTCCCTCCCTCAGAGTAGGGAATTCCATAAAAGGGCATGTGGATGCTCAGTCCCTCTTATCAGAGCGGGGAATTCCATATAAGGATATCAGAGCGGGGAAATCCATAAAAGGGTACAGGAACATCTTCCCACCTTGCAGGCCTCTACTGACAGCAGTTTTTGGGAAATGGCATGGAGGCTATAGAATACACAGT
>NW_020912414.1:0-669 GCF_003984885.1 Neopelma chrysocephalum | reverse complement strand
CCCCTTGGCTTCTGAATTAATTCCTTGGTTGCTGAGTTCACCCCTTGGCTTTTGAATTTACCCCTTGGCTGCTGAATTCACCCCTTGGAGTCTTAAATCCCCCTTGGATTCTGAATTCCCCCTTGGATTCTGAATTCCCCCAAGGGTGAGGAGACAACCTGGCCTTGCTTAATTAAACGTGCCAGCACTTGGAGGGGGAAATGGGCTGGACCCACCCTTGTTCCTTCTCCAGGGTTTGCTGAAAAGGGACAAAATCACCTGCAAAAAGCCTCCCCCAAGCATTTGTCTCTCCTGAACTCATCCCCATCCGGCCTTGGAAGCACAGGAGGAGCCAGGCAGGAAAAGTTTAAAATTCCAAGTGATCTCCAAACCTCCTATTCCAGGGCAACAGGAAGAACATGAGCCCTGAGAGCTGCACAGCTCAGCACATCCTGGGGCTGTGACCCGGCCCTGAACCTCTTTTTCAGGGTTTTCTTTGCTCAGCAGGGGTTGAGCACCAGCATTTCTCCTGTGCCAGGAGCTTCCCTGGTGCTTCTCTGGTGTTTCAGTGTCCCTGTGCTCTGTTTTGCAGGACTGACAGGTTCCTCCAGGACACCAGGAAGGTCCGTCACGCCGCCCTCGGCCTCTTCTGCTGCGGGATCGTCTTTTACCTCACAGGCAAGGGCTCCT
>NW_020912413.1:0-455 GCF_003984885.1 Neopelma chrysocephalum | reverse complement strand
CTCCAGTCCTCCCAGTCATTCCCAGTATGCCCAGTAACCCCTCCCAGCCCTCCCAGTGCTCCCAGTATGCCCAGTAACCCCTCCCAGTGCTCCCAGTGCTCCCAGTAACCCCTCCCAGTGCTCCCAGTATGCCCAGTAACTCCCTCCCAGTCATTCCCAGTATGCCCAGTAACCCACTCCCAGTGCTCCCAGTATGCCCAGTAACCCACTCCCAGTGCTCCCAGTGCTCCCAGTAACCCCCTCCCAGCGCTCCCAGTCACTCCCAGTCACTCCCAGTAAGCCCCCCCCATCCCTCCCAGTCATTCCCAGTCACCCCGCCGGCCCCTCCCAGCACTCCCAGTTCGCCCAGTTCCCCCCTCCCAGCGCTCCCAGTAACCCCCTCCTCCCCTCCCAGCGCCCCCCAGTTACCTCCCCGGCGGCTCCCAATAACTCCCAGTAGCTCCCAGTTCCCCCCC
>NW_020912412.1:0-3051 GCF_003984885.1 Neopelma chrysocephalum | reverse complement strand
TACGTAAAGGAATAGCATGGAATACTTCCGTGATCACCTTCCTAGTTCCTTCATGGTTACAAGCTGGTCTCCAGGAAGGCCTAGACTGAAACCATCACACCCACCAACTCCACCACAAAACCAAAGCTTGCAGGCTTTCTTTTCTGGCGATTAGGGTTGTTATTTCTTCTTTTCAGACTTGCCTCCCAACTGAAAGCTTGACTCCCAAAATTGCATACTGACAACGATTCCTCCCACACAAAAGGTACATGGAGAGAATGCTCTTGCTGCTCATGGACTCCCCAGGCTGACACAGCAACTGCACCACAAAGTCAAAGCTTCCAGGCTTTCTTTCCTGGGGTAATGGCTATTGTCTGCTTTTTTCAGTCATGCCTCCCAACTGCCAGCCCAACTCCCAAAATTGTGTACATACAAAGATTCCTCCCACACCAAACCTGCCAGCACAGAAAGCTCTTGCTGCCCATGGAGTCTCCCGGCAGACAAAGCAACTGCACCACAAAGCCAAAGCTTCCAGGCTTTCGTTCCTGGCAATAAGGGCTGTTATTTCCTATTTTCAACCCTGCCTCCCAACTGCCAGCCCGACTCCCAAAATTGCCTACAGACGAAAATTCCTCCCAGAACAAAGGTACCAGCACAGAAAGCTCTTGCTACTAATGGAGTCTTCTGGCAGACAAAGCAACTGCACCACAAAGCAAAAGCTTCCAGGCTTTCTTTCCTGGGGATAAGGGCTGTTGTTTCCTGCCTTCAGCCGTGCCTCCCAAATGCCAGACCGACTCCCAAAATTTCATACAAACAAAGACTCATCCCAGAACAAGGTACCAGCACAGAAAGCTCTTGCTGCTTCTAGTTGAGTCTCCAGGCAGACAAAGCAACTGCACCACAAAGTCAATGCTTCCAGGCTTTCTTTCCTGCTGATTGGGGCTCTTGTTTCCTGTTTTCAGCCCTGACTCCCAACTGCCAGACCGACTCCCAAAATTGTATACGGATAAAGATTCCTCCCACATGAAAGGTGCCAACACAGAAAGCTCTTGCTGCTCATTGAGTGCCCAGGCTGACCCACCAACTGCACCACAAAGCAAAAGCTTCCAGGCTTTCTTTTCCGGGGTAATAGGCTGTTGTTTCCTGTTTTCCGGCTTGCCTCCCAACTTCCGGCCTGACTCCCAAAATTGCCTACGGATGAAAATTCCTCCCAGAACAAAGGTGCCAGAAGATCAAGCTCTTGCCACTAATGGAGTCTTCTGGCAGACAAAGCAACTGCACCACAAAGCCAAAGCTTCCAGGCTTTCTTTCCTGGTGATAAGGGCTGTTGTTTCCTGTTTTCAATTCTGCCTCCCAACTGCCAGACCAACTCCCAAAATTGCATATGGACGAGGATTCCTCCCACACCAAAGGTGCAAGCACAGAAAGCTCTTGCTGCCCATTGGGTCCCACGGCTGGCCCACGAACTGCACCACACAGCCAAAGCTTCCAGGCATTCATTCCTGGCGATAAGGGCTGTTGTTTCCTGTTTTCAGTCCTGCCTCCAACTGCCAGCCCGACTCCCAAAATTGCATACGGATGAAAATTCCTCCCAGAACAAAGGTGCCAGAAGAGCAAACTCTTGCTACTAATGGAGTCTTCCGGCAGACAAAGAAACTGCACCGCAAACAAAAGCTTCCAGGCTTTCTTTCCTGGTGATATGGGCTGTTGTTTCCTGTTTTCAGCCCTGACTCCCAACTGCCAGCTCAACTTCCAAAATTGCATACGGATGAAGATTCCTTCCACAACAAAGGTGCCAGAACAGAAAGCTCTTCCTGCCCGTGCAGAGCCCAGCCTGGCCTACCAACTGCACCACAAAGCCAAAGCTTCCAGGCTTTCTTACCTGGCAATAAGGGCTGTTGTTTCCTGTTTTCAGCCCTGCCTCCCAGCTTCAAGGCGTATTCCCAAAATTCCATACAGAAAAAGATTCCTCCCACAACAGAGGTGCAAGCACAGAAAGCCCATGCTGCTGATGAAGTGCTTACACTGGCCTACCAACTGCACCATAAAGCCAAAGCTCCCAGGCTTTCCTTCCTGGACAAAGGGCTGCTGATCCCTTTGGTCAGTCCTGGGACGGCGATGCCAGACCCCCCACCCCAAAACCCATCCAAATGAAGGTTCCTACCGGGGAAAAGGGGCCAGCACAGAAAACTCTGGCTGCCCACGCAGTGCCCAGGCTGCGCCACCAACTGCACCTCAAAGCGAAAGCTCCCAGGCTATCTGTTCTGGCCAAAGGGCTGCTGATCCCTTTGGTCAGCTCCGGGCCGACGGTGCCGGAACCCCCGCCCAAAAACAAACACAAATGAAGGTTCCTACCGGGAAGAAGTTTCCAGCACAGAAAACTCTGACTGCCCACGGAGAGCCCAACATGCGCCACCAACTGCACCTCAAAATCAAAGGTATCAGGATTTCTGTCCTGGGGGAAGGGCTGCTGATCCCTTTGGTCAGCCCCGGACCGACGGTGCCGCCCCTCCCCGCCCCAAAACACATCCAAATGAAGATTCCTCCCAGGGAAAAGGGGCCAGCACAGAAAGCTCTTACTTCCCATGCAGTGCCCAAGCTGCGCCACCAACTGCACCCAAAAGGCAAAGCTCCCAGGCTTCCTGTCCTTGGCAAAGGGCTGCTGATCCTTTGGTCAGCCCCAGCCCGATGATGCCGACCCCTCTCTCCCCAAAACCCACACAAATGAAGATTCCTTCCAGGGAAAAGGGGCAAGCACAGAAAACTCCAGCTGCCCACGGAGTGCCCAGGCTGCACCACCAACTGCACCCAAAAGCCAAAGCTCCCAGGCTTTCTGTCCTCGGCAAGGGGCTACTGATCCCTTTGGTCAGTCCCGGGCCGCCAGGGCCGGCTCTCCTTGCCCCAAAACTCATACAAATAAAGATTCCTCCCAGGAAAAGGGGCCAGCACAGAAAGCTCTGGATTTCCACGGAATGCCCAGGCTGCACCACCAACTACACCTCAAAACCAAAGCTCCCAGGATTTCGGTCCACGTGAAAGGGCTGCTGATCCCTTTGGTCAGCCCTGGGCCGC
>NW_020912411.1:0-463 GCF_003984885.1 Neopelma chrysocephalum | reverse complement strand
TCTTACTGCATATTGCATTTTCTGACATCAGTTTGAGCAAAAGATCATAGAATATATACACCAAAAAGAATATGTCAGCTCACGTGTCAAGGTAATTTTGCTTTATAGGTGTTCTGTGTTATTTGAATTCATTGCTCAGTTCACAAATAATCTCTCAGAACCTAAGGTTTGAGTCAAATGCAAAATGCACAGAGAGTTAAAAACCAGGATCTGAGCGTCATAGAAAATGGTGACCAACTCAACTGGGTGTGTAGGAGATTTTCTATCTTACATCTTGGAGGAGCATATTTTGTTCGACAATTGTAAGCAGGAGCTGAGTGAAAATGACATTCTATTAGGTGCAGAGGAAAATAATTATCCTTCGAAGTCAAATGCATTCAGTTTTGCACAAGTCTTATCTGCCTTGTGTTTAAATTGCTTTCTATTCTAGGAAGTTTTAAATTAAACTTTTATTTTGTGTCTC
>NW_020912410.1:0-983 GCF_003984885.1 Neopelma chrysocephalum | reverse complement strand
CACACACACACACACACACACACACACACACACACACATGGGCGGAGGGGAGAGGGGGGAAAGGCAGGGGGGGACAAGAAGGGCAGTGTTAGACCGGGCACAGCACCTGGGGTGACGGTGCCCACCCTGTCCCACACCCGGGGGGGCACCACTGGCATGGCCAGGACCCCACCCGGCTCATCCAAGAGCTGGTCCAGGGCTCCGGGAGGGAATGATGCTCATAAACCCTCATGGAATGGGGAGAGGGAGCTTCCAGCCCTGGGGACGTGGAAAATTCCTGCCCAAGGACAGGGCAGCGAGGACAAAAGTGACGTGGAAAACTCGTGCTCTGGCCACCCCAGTGAGGGCACGGGGAGGTGCCAGGGGTCAGGTGACTGACAGTGCCCCAAGGTGGGCACAGGGAGGACCACAGTGACACCAAACAGTGTGGCCTCCAGGGAAGGGGACTTGGTGGCCTCCCTGAGGTGTTTGGGGCCGGGAGATGCTCCCCAGCCCCCTGGAACTCCCAGCACAGCCCCTTTGCTTGGTGTTTCTCCACGGCCCAGCCCTGGGACAGGGGGCAGAGGGAACCCCCTGCCTCTCCCTGATTCTGCTGGATGTGGAACCCCACGTGCACCCCCCGTATCCCAGGGGGGACTGGCAGGGAGACCCCGACCTCGAGGATGGACCCTCCCTGGGGATGTCTTGCCACTGCGAAGGACCCAGGTGATGGAACAGCCAAGGGTGGCACTGAGCCCTCTTGCCACAGCCAAAGGGGGTGCAAGATGCCCGTTTTGCTCATGCAACATTTGCCCAAATTGCACGAAATCCCCCCCAGTCCTGCTCCAAGTAGCTGGTGAAAAAGCTTTGGTTCATCCAACAGGGTTTATGGATCCAACAGAACGAGCAGAATCGGGTTTATTGGATGGGGTTTTTTTTTGATGCCAGGCCCCTGGAAGGGGATCGAGACACAGAGCAGGGAGTGGGGGGAGAGGAGGGGGGGG
>NW_020912409.1:0-587 GCF_003984885.1 Neopelma chrysocephalum | reverse complement strand
GTTCCCACCGCCCCGTCTCACAGAAAGAGCTGCCCCGCGGGTGAGACAGGGTTAAAGGAGCCGCACCGGGGGGTGACTGTCGCCTCGGGTCACCGGAGGAGCTGCACTGCGGGACGGGCGAGGTGGGAACACAAAGTAGAAAATTAGGTAAATGGAATAAAAATCGGTCCTGAGGAGTCCCCGCTGCCCCGTGTCACTGAAAGAGCTGTGCCGAGGGAGGGGAGAGGTGCGAATAACAATAAAATATAGAGAATAAAATCAACCTATAAACCCCCATCCCCTCAGTCACTCCTGGACACCTCCGGGCATTATCCCGGCTCCCGGGGCTGTGTCCCGGGTCCAGCTGCTGCCATGGGGCGGGGCTTTGCTGCAGTTTGGTATCAAACCCAACAAATTGGGGAGGGGAGGGGACAGCCCTAGAAAACAGGATTTGGCCTCGGGCGCTTGGAGCTGCACGAGGGGGATAAAGGATCCCCGGCCCCCCCGGTGCCCCCAGCAGTGGCTCTGCCCCCCCAGAACGGGGCCGTGCCCCAGACCCCGCGGTCCATCCCGGGCTTTGCGGGGTGAGCGCGGAGCAGGCGCTGAGC
>NW_020912408.1:0-588 GCF_003984885.1 Neopelma chrysocephalum | reverse complement strand
GCGCCTGCGCAGTGCAGACAGGGCGCTCGATCAGCCCCTCCCCCCCCGCGCGGGATTCAGGCCCCGCGCTCTGCCCATCGGGAACCCCCGAATCCCTCGGCTAAACCCTCCCGAGCCCTCCACCTTTTCCACCCACACCTGCGCTCCCCGTAGCCCCGATGAAGATCCCCAGAGCCCCGCTCTCCCGCAGGCCCCGCCAGCTCACAATGCAGCACGGGCTCAGCGCCATCTTGGCTTCCTCCCGGCAGCCACCACGGCGCTCTGCGCGCGCAACGCCTTCACTGACCCCGCCGCAGCCAATCAGGGCGCGGCCCCGCCCTCCGCCCGCCCGCCCTCAGGGCTGTGTCCCGGGACCGGCTCCTGCCCTGGGCCGGGGCTTTGCTGCACTTTGGTGTTAAACCCAACAAACTGCGAGGGGGGACAGCCCCAGAAACCAGGACTTTGCCCTCGGGCGCTTGGAGCTGCACGAGGGGGATAAAGGATCCCCGGTGCCCCCAGCAGTGGCTCTGCCCCCCAGAACGGGGCCGTGCCCCAGACCCCACGGTCCATCCCGGGCTTTGCGGGGTGAGCGCGGAGCAGGCGCTGAGC
>NW_020912407.1:0-5754 GCF_003984885.1 Neopelma chrysocephalum | reverse complement strand
ATACATTTGGGTTTTGTGGGTTAAAACCAACTGTTTGTCTGTATAATCGTATTTATTGTATTATTTTATTAAATTGTTATTCTGATTTATAATCTCTCTTTTTGAGTTGGGTTCATTTCCCCTGCTGGGTTACCTTTAAACCAGCACAGTGGGCCTGCACTGCTCCATTGTTACCTCAGCTCTGGTTCCCTGAGGAGTCCTGGAGCTGCCTTTGGCTGCAGGGAGTGGGGAACTCCACCACATTTTGGGAGCTGAGCACGTTTTCCTGCATCATTACACTCTGCCAGGTGTCTGTTCTCCTCTGTTCCTACTCACACTGTTTTGTTACACCAAGCTCTGTCAGCCAGGTCAGATCTCCAGATCCGGCACTTTTGCACTCAGGGGCCTCTCTGAAACAAGGAGTGTGTTGTGTTTTCTTTGGGTTAAAGTACTATCAGCTCTACTTTTAACCTGTGTAAGAGAAATTAGTGTTTACTTTGTTGGTTTAACTCAGAGAAACAACTGCTGTAGCTTTTAGGTCAAGCCCCATCCATCACTGAAGATGATTTTCTTCACCACCGTGGGACACAATAGAATTGTTTTTATTTATTTTTATAACCATCAGCAGTGATGGATGTTTTCAAGGTGAATACCAATCATGCAAATGCCTGTGTCTTGTTTTTTGCTGAATTCCCCTTAAGAAAGGCAGAGAATTGGCTGCCAGGAGCAGATGAACAACTCATTTAAGAATACTAATAGCTCCTGATTTTCATCCATAGGCCTCAAAAAACTTTTCAAAGGAAGCCAAGAGCATTTCCTATAAAACATGCATACAGTAAATAAATAAAACAGTGAGAAAAGGAAGGGAAAGTGACCTTCCCTGAGGCCACCCAATAAATAACTTTACAGCCTGGGAGAAGAACTCCTGTCACTTGAGCTCCTTGCCAGAGACAGAAGATTGGAAATGGCAGAATTTGGAATAGAAGCCTCAGTTCTGTGCTGGATTCAGCAACCAACACGAGGGTCTCATGTCCAAGAGTGGAATTATAAACATGCTGTGAGACATAACTGAAATATTAATGATCAGTTTTCTTAAACTCTGAATTAACAGTTTTGACAAAAAGCTGTTGACAAAAAGCTGAGGTGATGGGCTGCCAGGGGGTGTTTGAAGCCTCCTGCACTGCTGAGGGATGGTTCCTTCAGGAAAAAAGGGGTAAATAAATTCCTAATTTCCTGGGAAGTGAATCTGAGAAAGAAGTGAAACTGAGGGCAAAGGAGCTGTGAATAACCACTCCAGGGAGAATATTGAGATGACCTTTCTTCCTCTGAGTTCCTGTTAATGAAGGCAAAGTCTCTTCGAAAGGCCAGCGAGGCTGAACTTGTGTGGACAGGGTTTGCCAGGCTGGGAATTGCTCTGTGCCTTCTGTCCCATGAGCCTGGCTGGGAATTGTAACCTTTCAATATTAAATCCACTTCAGGTCAGGAGAGCCCAGTTTACGAGGTACAGCCAGAGAACAGCAAATACCTGCATTTTACGAGTGTCATTTCAATCCAAATTCCAGGTTTGTTACTCGCGCCAAAGATGTCCATAAAATCCCCATAACAATCAAAACATGGATCAAGGCTCATAAAGCAAACTCGAATGTTAATGAAGTTTCTTTCAAGGGTTTGTAACCATGAACAAATTGGTGTCATTGGCATTTTCCCAGCCTGGAGGGCAGAGCAGGAGCTGCTGCCAGGTTGAGCTCTGCAAGGTGAAGCTCTGGAAGCCTTTTCCTATTCTTTGCTATCCTTTCCATGGGTATTTTTTTTTGCATTTGGGAATATTGCAGCGTGCATAAATAGAATGGGAACTTGTGCTGCTGAACCAATGCTGCATTTTATTCAGAGCCAAGAGAAATTCAGAAGTGCAGAATGCCAAGATGGGAACAGGCATTACAACTTGGTGAAATACTGTAGATGCATTAAGATTTTGTAAGTTCAAAAAGTATTCTTTGGAGTAATTAAGAGTTTTGTAAATTTGATTACATTTCAGCAAATGGCAATCAAATCAGTGGACATCTGGATGGGAAATAAGATTTCGCTTTTCTTTCCTGAAGTCCCATTGAAAAGTAAAATTTAGTTGGGGAATAATTTAAATGGAGATAATTCTATGCTATCTGCTGTTATTCCAGATTTTGTTTAATTAGGTTTTACCAACAAAATTACTTGTTTTTCAGATCAGCCACCAAGAGACAGCAGCAATTATTGACACTGACTCCTTAGTGCCTGTAGCAGGAACACAGTGACACTCCAGCAGAGCTTCCTGCTTTCCAGAAACCAAAACGGGATTTTGCATTCCTTAAAAACACTGTGGCCAGTTCTGAACCCTTTAATGAGTCTAAGACTGTAACCTGGAAAAATGGAGGGGCTTGAAGAAAAGTCTGCTGGAACTTATTGTACCTAAACTGGACCACTTTTGGGGGGCTTTTCAGGAAGTCTGAATATGAACATGTGTGTGGCAAACTAACTCACCAGGGTCCATTAAGGGAAAATATATTTTAAAAAGGTATAAATAGGGTTTGAAAATATTTGCTGTGGAAGGAGAGATAAACAGGGATTGTGGGAGAGGAAGAAGTTACCTTGAGGTGCTGGGATCTGTGTGGGTGCAGCCTGTTGTGGGCATGAGATGCTTCATGTCCTGAGAACCTGAGAACCTTCCTGTTCTGAGAACCAGAGAAATGGGCAGCTAATATTTCTTTTTACATAGTGAACCATTTTTATTGTGGACTGTGTGGATGTGGTTCATATAAAATAATTGGGAGAAGGGAAAAAGGTGTTTGGGAGAAGATGGAGATAAATACGTTTGAGTGCTGCCTCCAGCTCTGTGGTCCCAGCACAGGAAGGACGTGGAGCTGCTGGAGAGAGTCCAGAGGAGGCACCAGGATGAGCAGAGGGCTGGAGCAGCTCTGCTGGGAGGAAAGGCTGGAGAGTTGGGATTGTTCAGCCTGAAGAAGAGAAGCTTTGAGGTGACCTGATTGTGGCCTTCCAGGACCTGAAGGAGCTGAGAGGAAAAATGGACAGAGATTGTTTACAAGGGATGGAGGGACAGGACAAGGGGGAACAGCTTCCACTGCCAGAGGAAGGGTTAGATGGGATGTGGGGAAGAAATTCCTTCCTGTGAGGGTGGTGAGGGGCTGGGATGGAATTCCCACAGAACCTGTGGCTGCCCCTGGATCCCTGGAAGTGTCCAAGGCCAGGCTGGATGGGGCTTGGAGCAACCTGGGCTAGTGGAAGGTGTCCCTGCCCGAGGTAGGGGGTGGCACTGGATGAGCTTTAAGGTCCCTTCCAACCCAAACCATTCCATGATTTTTTGATTCTATTAAAAAAAAAAAAATCTTGTAATTTTTGTAAGGCTGTGAATTGACTGCAGTTTTAACTGAGATGACCACATGGCCTGTCCTTTCCATTAGAGAAGAAGAACCATATGGAATAGTATCCTATATCAATAATATCCCATAAAATAGTACCCCATATCCTTTATTCCTGATCCAGGCTGCAGAGACTTTTCCAACTCCCATTAGGAACCACATCAGTGACTTTGGGTACCTCCACCTCGTGCATTGGAATTTGTGAGCACAGATGGTGCTGGCAGGAGAAAGGTCTGGCAGGAAGGAGGAATTCAGTCCTTTTGAAGAAGCAAAAGAAGCAGCTGTGATTGTGATTATCATCCAGGTAATTCTGGGAGGGAACATGATCAGCACTGAGTCACTTGGTGCACCTGGGGCAGGAATGGCTCTTTTGTTGTGCTTGATGTCGAGCCAGTGATGGGCAACATGTGCCCTGTGAGAGGCTTTGTGGTCACCAAGATTTATCCACCTCTGCCTTTGGCATCTGGGTCACTGTCACAGGGGAGAGTGAAAGGCTTAGACAAAATTTATTAAAAAGCCCTGCTGTTGAGCCAGAAGGTGCAGAAAGGACTCCCTGGCTTTCTAAACCTGTTCTCAGAGAGGAGTTTGGGTGAGGCTGAATCCAATCTTAGCCTCAGATTATGTCATCAGTTTAAATTTAAGGAATTATAGACTGAACCACTTTTGCCCCACACGTTTTAATGACTGGCAAAATGAGAATATTTATATAAAATGAAGCATTTATTATTACAAATGATCAGATAAAAGATCAGACAAAAGACCTTAATCAGAATTATTTACTACATGATATAGAACTACTAGTGGTATAGTATAATACAGGATAGTGCACTATATTGAAGTAATTATTGAAGCAATTATAGTAAAGCTTGCAAAAAGGAAATAATTATTAAGTAGAGGCTGCTGTAACTCACCCAGACCAACATCCATGAGCTTTGCAGGTTGTTTTTCTCTGTCCTGCTCAGGAAGGACAATCAGTGAGTTTCTCCTGTGCTGTCCCACCAAGTGTTAATGTCATCCAGAATTTTATATCCAGATTTTTCCAGCTGTTTGTTTATAGAGGTAAATGGGCTGCAATCACAGGGCTGTTGATGCCAGTGGGAGATTCCAGCCAGGCAGGGGAGGTGGGACTGGATCAGCCCAGGATAAAACTGAAGTGGCTGAGGAAGTGCAGGCAGAGCTCAGCTGTGACAGGCTGGAGCTCTCTGCCCTCCCAGGTCTCTGCTGCTGGCAGGGAAGGGGAATTTTTCATCCTGTTTGCTCTCAGTCATAAAGATGTCCAGGCACATCTTCAGGATAAAAGAAAAAATCCTCCTAAGATTCCTGGGAGGCATGGAAATATTCTGAGCATCACTTCAGAGACTGACTGAGTGCATTCCAGAGAGATTTTGTGGGGTTTTTTTTAGAAGTTCACAGTGAACTAAGGAAGGGGAAATCTCCCAGCTTAGGTTCCTGTGATTTAACCACTGTTGCTTCCCATTTGCATCGTGTAAGAATCACTTCATTATGCAAAAACATTGATCTTTCAGGGGTAGTGGTTCTCAGGTAGAATCCTGTCCTGGATAGACCTGATCTTTTTACTTAAAAGTCATATTTTTGTTGTAGAACTGCTAAGCTGGTGTTTGGTCAATAATCCCCAGCTCAGTTCAACCCTGGCACCTCTTCTGTCAGCGGTGGCAAATGAAGCCCATAATGAAAAAGCCACTTGAACTGTGATTCAACAAATGCTGCTTAGTGTTCTTCTGCTTAATAACAATTATTAATGGAGCTCTGGGAAAAACGCAGCTGCAGGTTTGGTTTACTCAAAATCTTTTACCTGGTGCTGATCTTTCACAGTTTAACATTCATAGGAAAATTTAGGCTCTGTGTGCCTACAAAATAACTCAAAATGAAGGGGCACAAAGGCTCTTGTGGGTTTTAATAGTTCTCCTTCATTCCAGTGTAAATGTCATTTGGTTCTTGGAATTGTGGCTGATGGAAATGTTGAGTTTCAGGGTGGTGCTTTAGTTACCTCACCATCATGTGGTGTTTAATCACACAACCATGGAATGGTTGGGGTTGGAAGGGACTTTAAAGCTCATTCAGTCCAACCCTCCTGCCATGGGCAGGGACACCTTCCACTAGCCCAGGTTGCTCCAAGCCCTGTCCAACGTGGCCTTGTCATTGCTGTCACATCAGAGTCCTCCTTTTGTGTTTGTTTATTTTCATCCAGGGCCTTCAATGACATAGCACACATAAAACTTGATTATTTGCTGTAACTCCTCTGTGCACACACCTCAAGGGAGAAAAAATGTTTCATAGAATCATAGAATCAGCTGGGTTGGAAGGGACCTCCCAGATCATCAAGTCCAACCCTTGATCCAACCCC
>NW_020912406.1:0-1094 GCF_003984885.1 Neopelma chrysocephalum | reverse complement strand
CATCCCCCCTTGTCCACCCTTTCCCATCCATCCCTGTCCATCCCCCCCGGCTCCCCCGCAGAGAAGAGGAAAACCAGTGGGATTTTCCCCTTGCACCCCCCTCCCTCTGTGCTCAGCCCTTGGCCCCGGGAAGGAGGGAAGTGATAAAACCGGGAGGAGCAGCAGGGCCCGGCCCCGGTGGGTCGCACCCCCGCAGGCTCCGGCGCTCCAGCCCCGCTCCAGGGACGGCTTTTCCAGCCCTTCCACACGGCTCCAGGGCTCCGGGGAGCTCTAAAAACAGGAAGCCGGTGGTGTAATTTTGGAGGAAATTTCTCAAAGCCGAGCCATTAAAAGGGCTCCAAAGGAGCTGCGTCCAAGCCGTCGGAGCGAGCGAAATAAACCCGGGGAACGGCAGGTTCAGCGCGGAGAGAAACCCAATTCCAGATTTCCTCTGCCTAATCCTGCAGGAACCCGCAGATGGCGGGGGGGAGGGGGCCGTGCCCGGCCCGGCTGCGGGGCTGACACCGCCGTTCCAGCCGGGAAGGCACCGGGAACAGGCCTGGAATGGGACGGGGGTGTCACCTGCGTGGCCACCAAACGGCCCCCGGGGTTTTCCTGGTTTGGGGAAGAGCTCTGGCTCTGCCCCGAGGGAATATCCCACTGCTGACGGCCTTGGATCCTCCCACCCTGTTCCCCGTGTCCCTTCCCGGCACATGGAAGCAGCGGCTGGAGGGTCCTGGTCATCCCGCTCCGAGAGCCCCCCAAGGTGGGCAGAGGGAGAGGGGTCTGTCCCCTCCCAGCCAGGACCCCTCCCCAGGGCACAGTGCCACCCCTCCATGTCTCGAGGCAAAGGTCTGCACCCCCAAAATGCCAAACATCCCACCCAACACCCCGCAGGGACACAGTGGGGGGGTGTCCCCCAAGTCAGGACCCCTCCCCAGGGCTTGGCACAACCTCGGCCTTCCCCTCGTGCCCCATGGCAAAGGTCTGCACTCCCAAAATGCCAAACATCCCACCCAAAACCCCCCCATCACCCCGCAGGGACACAGCAGGGGGGTGTCCCCCCAACCAGGACCCCTCCCCAGGGCACGG
Source organism: Neopelma chrysocephalum (assembly GCF_003984885.1). Lineage (NCBI taxonomy): Eukaryota > Metazoa > Chordata > Aves > Passeriformes > Pipridae > Neopelma > Neopelma chrysocephalum. Next base: position 23 of record NW_020912406.1, on the reverse strand, counting down.
TGCCACCCCCTAATGTCTCGTGG
>NW_020912405.1:0-1238 GCF_003984885.1 Neopelma chrysocephalum | reverse complement strand
TGACCACATTGGCCTGTATGCCTTATGTTTATACCCCTCCATCAATAATAATGGATTTTGTACTTTACTTGTAATTTTTGGGTGAAATTTAACAAATTGAAATAAAGCCCAAAGATTGCTCCCTGTGTGGAGTTTGGGACAGACCCTATCTAAAATTCATGAACGTTCTTCTTTGTCCCAAAGTCACATAGAAAATACCTTGATAACATAAAACGTGCTTTCTGTAACAGTAAAGACCACATCATCTTTTATTATTTTGACAAGATCTCCAAAGGAAGAAGGGGTGAAAGATATAGTAATTTGCTATATTTAGTCCACCACTGCATGAAAGATCAGTCATAATATATAATCACGTTTGTAATAAATAGCCAGACAAAGCACAGTGACCTGAACTGAAGTGAAATGGCTACTTTAGCAGCTATGGGTTCTAACTAGTAACAATGAGTGGTAAAAGAATCACTTCAGTTTCTTTGTCTCTGTAAAAATGGTAAAATTAAGTTCACGGCCTGTCTTGGTTAATTTTCCATCATAAGAGTTTGCTAACAGATTAGCGCTCATTTTTAATCAGTCGTTAAGACTCAAGTAAAAGAAAACAATTCCTTTGGCTTTTAAGGCAGAACTAAAGAAAAAACCCCAAAATGCTTATTTCTTCTACCAAATTCATGATTAAATTCAAGTAGATGTATTAATTTAGTGACTTGATATTCTGATACCATTGATCTATTGATTCAATTTCAATTATTACCTTGATTTATTTCTTCCATTAGTCCATTATTAATTAATTTCCGACAGTAATATTAGCTTTAATCAGTGTTGTAGATATTTAATTCTAGATTAGCTTACCTTTTTAGTAAAATTCATAAAAATAACGTGTTTTGATACATCCTTTTTGCTTGCAACATGGGCCAATTGCTCTAAAACAAGAGCATGCAGATGAGGTATTTAAAAAACAGCTAATATTATTTCTAAATTCATACCTTTGTCTCTCACAGTTGTGTCATACTAATCAGCAATAAAATTGTGATTTGTTCCATGAATTGCTGCTTATATGCCTTCTGAATAAGAGGTTGTCTTAGAAGTGTTTTCACTACCACCAGCAGAAACAGAATGAGCAACTCCTGTGATTTAAAAGAAAGTAAACTAGAACTATATTAAAACCTGAGTACCTTTTGTCTCAAAGTAAAAAGTCAGTACTCATCCTTAGCTGGGCCAATGTTTTTTTAACCATCCCTTTTTTT